>NW_007754351.1:0-259 GCF_000696425.1 Galeopterus variegatus
GTTAACAGATTAAAGGACCAAAACTATATTATCATTTCAATAGACATCAAAAAAAAAAAAAAGAATTTGAAAAAATTCAACACACTTTTATGATGCAAACACTTAACACTTAACCAATTTGGGATAGAAGAGAGCTTCCTATACCTGATAAAGGGCATCTACAAAAAACCCATGGCTGACATATTTTATTTTATTTTATTTTTTTTGTCCTTTTTGAGACCAGCCGCACCACGCTCAGCCAGTGAGCACTGTGAGCGCA
>NW_007754351.1:4753-6135 GCF_000696425.1 Galeopterus variegatus
TTAAAAAAAAAAATGAGAATTTGCTGCTAGGAAACCTGCCCTACAAGAAATATGAAAAGGAGTTCTTCAGGCTGAAACAAAAGGATGCTAGAGAGTAACTTGAATCCACATGAAGGAATAAAGAGCAGCTGTAAAGGTAACTTCATAGGTTAATATAAAAAACAGTATAAATGTATTTTTTATTGTAACTCTTTTTTCTCTCCTATCTTATTTAAGAGACAATTGCATAATACAATAATTACAAGACTGTGTTAATGGGCATACAATCTATAAGGATATAATTTGTATGATAATAACAATACAAAGGAGGGAGGAAGAAATAGAACTATACAGGAACAAAGTTTTTGTATACAATTGAAGGTGAGTTGGTATTAATCTGAATTCGTTTGTTATAAATTAAGTTTTTTTGTTTTTGCTGGTTGGTAAGTAGATCCGAACCCATGACATTGGTGTTATAAGGCTGTACTCTGACCAACTGAGCAAACCAGCCAGCCCCCTAAATTAAGGTTTTAATTGTCAATCAATGACCCACTCTTTCACCTTAAGAATCTAAAACAAGGAGAGTAAACTAAGCCCAAAACAAGCAGACAGAAGGAAATAATAAAGATTAGAGTGAAAATAAATGAAACAGAGAATAGAAGAGCAAAAGAAAAAATTTGAAAAGCCCCAAAGGTTGGTTCATTGAAAATATCAACAAAATTGACAACGTTTAGCTAGACTGACCAAGAAAAAAAGGGAGAAGGCTCAAATTACTAAAATCAGAAATGAAAGAGTGGACACCGTGGGATTATAAAGAAATACTATGAACAATTGGATACCAACAAATGAGATAATTTAGGTGAAATGGGCAAATTCCTACAAAGGCACAAACTATTGAAACTGAGTTAAGAAGAAATAGAAAATCTGAATAGATCTAGATCAAGTAAAGAGATTGATTTAATAATCAGAAAACATCCTACAGAGAAAAGCCCAGGAACAGATGGCTTCACTGTTAATATGTAAAACCAAATATTTAGAGAAGAATTAACAACAGTCCTTCATGAACTCTTCCAAAAAATAGAATATTTGGGACACTTCCCAACTCATAGCTATGAGGCCAGTATTACCATAATACCAAAACCAGCAAATACATCACAAAGAAGAAAACTACGGATTTATATCCCTTATGAACATGGATGCAAAAAACCTCAACAAAATAGTAGCTAACCAAGCCTAGAACCTTGCACAAAAGGGTTGTAATCATCATTATAGTCATTTGGAATTCATCAGAGGAATACAAGTTTGTTTTAACATTTTAAACCAACCAATGTTATTACTCCATGTTAACAGATTAAAGGACCAAAACTATATTATCATTTCAATAGACATCAAAAAAAAAAAAA
>NW_007754351.1:7025-8043 GCF_000696425.1 Galeopterus variegatus
TATAGGATCCGAACCCGCGGCGGGAGCGCTGCTGTGCTCCCAGCGCCGCACTCTCCCGAGTTTGCCATGGGCTCAGCCCCTGACATATTTAATGGTAAAAAATGGAATGCTTTCTCCCTAAGATTGAGAACAAGACAAGGATATCCACTACTGCCACTTCCACTCAATGTTGTATGGGAGGTTCTAATCAGGAAAATTAGTCAAGGAAAAGAAATAAGCATCCAGATAGGAAAGAAAGAAGTAAAACTTTCTCTATTTACAGATAACATGATGCTATATAGAGAAAATTAGAAGTATCCACAAGTAAGCTACTAGATCTAATAAATGATTTCAGGAAAGTTGGAAGATATAAGATCAACATGCAAAAATCAATTATGTTCCTATACATCATCAATGAATAATGCAAAAGGAAATTAAGAAAATAATTCAGTTTACAATAGCATTTTCTTCCTAATAGCATTTGACTTCATATTTGGAGAGTCTTCGTTTTGTGTATTCTTGGTGGGAAGAAGTACTTGCCTCTTGTCACAGAGGCCAAAGAGGCCAGATCCTCTCTGGTAGCACAGTTGACATAGATTGGGTCAATTTGATGCACACTGAGCTCTAAAGTGCTCTAGGCACTTAAAATAAATACCTCTGGTTAAAGGAAGGCTACATTTACAATCTAATGCATGTGTCTTAGTCCATTCGGGCTGCTATAACAAACAACTGGATAGAAATTTATTTCTCATGGTTTCGGAGGCTAGGAAGTCCAAGATCAAGGCACCAGCAGATTCAGTGTCTGGTGAGAGCCCACTTTCCAGTTCATAGGTGTTGTCTTCTCACTGTGACCTTACATGGTTGAAGGGGCAAGGCAGATTCCTGAGGCCTCTTTTACAAGGGCACTGATCCCATTCATGAGGCCTCTGTCCTTTGACATAATCACCTCTCAAGGACCCCATCTCTTAATACCATCACTTTGGGGGTTAGGATTTCAACAAATTTGGGGGACATAATTTATTCCATTGTATACTCTGAC
>NW_007754352.1:0-2814 GCF_000696425.1 Galeopterus variegatus
AAAAAAAAAAAAAAATCCAAGTATCAGAAAGTAATAGCAGAAAAGGAATTATTTTATAATACATACAACATTTTTGAATTTGATGGTTCAGTACCCTTTCCTGGGATATGGGGCATCTTTCTCTCCTCCTCCTCTAGCTCTTGAGATGACTTCCCCAAACACGCCCATCCCACCATGCAAAGTGAGGCTGGAGGCCTGTCTGGGATTGTGACCTGAAATCTGCTTCTCAGAGAAAAAGAGAGATAAAGAGAGAAACCCATTTGAACGAGTTGCTCCATGGGGGATAAACTGTCCAGTTGGTATTGTTAGACTTAATGAGAACATTCTAAGCAACTCTTTGGCAATTATTTCCTGGTGATGTATGACAAGTTGCTATTTGTACAAGCTTATAAAATGTTACAGAGTTTCATTAATCTGACCTTCATTAGCTACATAATTTTGCCAATGATCCCATCTACACAGAGCATCTGCCCTGAGAGATGCCAGCTCACTGATCGAGCCTGATGAAGAGCAGCACGTTCAGCCCTTGCTCATGTGACACCTAGACAGGGGCTGGAACTAGTGACCCCTCGCATGGCTTTTTTACTTCTGCTTCAACGTGGAGTAATCTCATATTGATAAATGAATGATAACTCTGCATATGAAATTGCACATTTATTGGAAGTATAAGAACGTGAAACTAGTAAGTTGTATATGACTGCTCTGGAGTAATGAGGCCGTTCATCACTCACTGGCTTCCTGTGGGCTGCCACAGATGCATCTTTGCTATTGGCATGTCTGCTGTGCTGGTCCAGTCCCTGAGGACAATGAGAGTGGGGGCTGCTGACCCTGGGAGGCAGGAGCTAGTGAGGAGTGGGAGCTGCAGAGGGAGCGGGGTGGTTCGGAGGTGCAGAGCACCAGGCTTAGGGTCACTTCATCCTGCTGTTTGCTGCGTGACCTTGCATGGGTCATTTTGCCTCTCTGAACCTCTATTTGCTCGTCTGTGAAACGGAGACACATTTCACAGAGATGCTCAGAGGACTGAATGATGTCATTATAAAAGGTGCTTGAGTAAAAGCAGAGCCCTACAGAAATGACTTGCTTCTCAATTGTGCAGCGGGAAAAAAATTAATTCAGTCACCCAAAGCAAGGAGCTGAGGGTGGAAAGAGAGCAGTAAGCCTCTTACAAGCCCCCAAAGCTGAAACATAAGTAAAAAAATTTTTTTAAATGAGGAAAATCCCCAAAGGAGAGAAAACCAGGTCGGTGCTGTTAGAAGCAACTTCACCTATAGGTACATGATTATAAGCCCCCCACAGGCCAGGACAGACCTGGGGACAGTCGGCTCATGCCGTGGCAAAGGATGAGAAGTGACCAGCCAGGAGACGGCCAGCAGCTGGCCAGAGGTCAAGTCAACCAAGTTCAACAAATACTCCCTGAGCTCCACTGGGTTCTAGACTGAATTGTGTGTAGAGGCAGGACTTGCATACAGGCCCAGCCCTCAGCACAGCCTCCATCTAACCAGCAGGACAGACATGTGTGGGTAATAACAAATGGTTGTGATAACTGGAATAGCAACTGTTAAATATGGGTGACATGAGAACACTCAGCTGAGAGGGTCGGCTTCCCAGAGGAGGGGACCCTGAGACCCAGCGGGAGCAGGAAGGCAGCAAGTGCCACTGGAGATTCACACTCTGTGAGCACAAGTGTGGTTTGAGCTAGCAACGGGGACAATGACGGGGCTAGGGAGGAAGGCAGGGCCAGCCTGGGACTCGGAACACCTGGGGGCAGCTGGACTTCATCCTGAAGAAGCCGATTCCTTCCCCGTCTTTCTCTTTATGTGTATTAGGAATCCTTCAAACAATAGAAAAGCAGAGTAATATGCCAAACACATGTTGATTGTTTGTCACATGTTCTTTGAGTTTTGTTTCACAAATAAAACATTTCTGATTTCACGGTGATATCCTTTACACCCCCACCAGACCCCAGGGGATTCTCCTCCCCTAGCCTGGGGTAATCACCATTCTGAAATTAGCGTTTTTATACTTGCACCTCATGTATATGAACTCATAGGCAGCATGCAATATTTTTCTGGGTGTTTATAAAATTCACAAATATACACATTTTCTGCATCAAGCTTCCTTTACTCAGCTTTATTTTATAAGATTCATTCTTGTAGGTCTAGATAATATATTTAACTCTGTATAATACTTGGTTGTATGAATATCCCACAACTTAATAAGTAGTTTTCTCACTGATGAGCATGAAGGTTTTGTTTTGTTTGGCTTTATTGCAAGCATATCTGCAATGAGCCTCTTGGACATGCCTCCTTTCATATACCAGCAAGAGCACCTGGAGACTATTTACTTGCAAGTAGGATTGAATAGGATCAAGAGTGCAGCTTCAATTGCACAGGTATGGACAACGTGCTGTCCATGCACTTGTACCAGTTCGCACTTTCACCCCAGGCCCACTCCCTTGTCAACACTTTGGACTATTAGACATAGTTTTCTTCCCAATCTGATAAGGATGAAATGCCATACTTCTGTTGTTTTGATTGTGTTTGCCTGATTCCTAAGGAGTTTAAGCATCTTACCAAATGCTGATGGGCCAGCCTGGCTTCCTCTCATGTGAGTCACTTGCACATACTGTCTCCTACTCACTGTGGTGTATTGTTATCTTGTATCAATTTGTAGAAGTCTGTATGTATTCCCATTACCATTATAAATTTGGTTGGCAAATACCTCCTAGCCAGTGGTTTTTCTTTTAGTTTTGTTTATTCTGGATTTTTTCAAAACATAAGTATTTTATAATTCTGTTACACTTCCCGCTGTAAC
>NW_007754352.1:4119-4821 GCF_000696425.1 Galeopterus variegatus
GACCAGCAAGGGGATTGCAACCCTCGGCGCTGCCCCCGCGCCTCACTCAGCCAGTGAGCGGGAACCGGTCTGTATGTGGGATCCGAACCCTCGGGCGGGAGCGCCGCCACGCTTCCCAAGCAGCGCACTTATCCAGTGTGCCACCGGGCCGGCTCCCCCAGCACACTTATTGAAAGCTCTAGTCTTCCTTCACCAGTTTGTAGTGCCATATATATAGGCATTGCCCATACACCGAGGAGTGCTATTCAAATTGGGGCTTCTGCTAAGCACTGGGGTCCTATGAGATCCTCTAGAGTCTCTGGAAGCTCTCACAGATGGAGTGAGAAGAATAGAGACACAGGGAGGCCGGTGGAGGGTTGGGGATAAGGTCCTCCACCGTTTCTTCAGTTAACGTAATCACACACCTCTCTGTCTTACGTGTCACAGGACAAAGGTGACTATTGTATGGAAATCTCCATTCTCTGTTCCCTTCCACTAGATAGGATTCAGTTCATTCCCTTCATCTGTCCTAGGAGGAAGAGACTTTCTTCCTAAATTGGCTGTTTTACCTTTTGCGAAGTAGAATTTAGAGAAAAGGGAAGAAGAGAAGAACAAAATCTTGCTAGGATAGAGCTATTGAGGAATGTTTCGCAGTTTGGAAGAGAGTGCATGGTGTTAGCAAACTGAAAATGGGGGTGGAGAGAAAGAAGGTGAGGGGTGGTC
>NW_007754352.1:6663-8043 GCF_000696425.1 Galeopterus variegatus
AACACATCAAAAAAATTATATACCATGATCAAGTGGGATTCATCCCAGAGATAAAAGGATGGTTTGACATATGCAAGTCAATATATGTGATACGCCACATCTACCAAATTAAGGACAAAAACCATATGACTATCTCAATAGATGCAGAAAAAGCACTTGACAAAAATCAACATCCCTGCATGATAAAAACTCTTAGCAAATTTGGTATAGAAGGAAAGCATCTCAACACAACAAAAGCTGTATATGACAAACCCCCTGCCAATACCATCCTGAATGGAGAAAAGCTGAAAGCTTTTCCCTTAAAGATAGGAACTAGACAAGGATGCCCACTATCACCACTCCTATTTAATATAGTACTGCAAGTACTATCCAGAACAATCAGACAAGAGAAATAAATAAAAGACATCTAGACTGATAAAGATGAAGTCGAAGTGTCCCTGCTTGCAGATGACATGATCCTATATATAGAAAAACCTAGACTCTACCAAAAAACTCTTAGAGCTGATAAATGATTTCAGTAAGGTTGCAGGATATAAAATCAACATGCAAAAATCACTAGCATTTTTATACTCCTGTAACAAACTCACAGAAAAAGAAATCAAGAAAGCAAGTCCACTTAAAATAGTCACCAAAAATAAATAAATAAAATAAAATACCTAGGAATCAATTTAATTGAGGAGATGAAAGATCTCTACGATAAGAACTACATATCACTGCCAAAAGAAATTAAAGAGGACACAAAAAGATGAAAAGACATTCCATGCTCTTGCATTGGAAGAATTAATATTGTGAAAATGTCTATACTACCCAAAGTGATCTACAAGTTCAATGCAATCCCCATCAAAATACCAATGACATTTTATACAGAAATAGAAAAAACAACCCTAACATTCATAAGGAACCACAAAAGACCACAAATAGCCAAAGCAACCATGAGCAAAAAAAATAAAGCCAGAGACAAAACACTGTCTGACTTCAAATACTACTACAAAGCCATAGTAACCAAAATAGCATGGTACTGGCATAAAAACAGACATTCAGACCAATGGAACAGAATAGAGAACCCAGAATTCAACCCACATACTTACCGCCAACTGATCTTTGTCAAGGCAAGAAGAACATACATTTGGGAAAACACTGCCTCTTCAATAAATGGTGCTGGGAAAACTGGATATTCATATGTAGAAGAATGAAACTAGACCTGTACCTCTCACCATATACCAAAATCAACTCAAAATGGATTAAAGAGTTAAATATAAGACCTAAAACCATAAAACTCCTAAAAGAAAACATAGAGGAAACACTTCAGGAAGTATTTCTGGGCAAAGACCTTATGAATAAGACCCCAAAAGCACAGGCAACAAAAGAAAAAATAAACAA
>NW_007754353.1:0-266 GCF_000696425.1 Galeopterus variegatus
ATGAATTAATATGAACTTGAACTTGATGTTGGAGATGACTGAAATAACTCCTTTAAGAGCAACTGGAGAGGCAAATGCTATTTCCTAAGGCCCTTTATGGCTCTAACCTGCCTCCTAGTTCTCAGAGAGTCCATTCCACTCACTGGCTTCCCAGTGCCCCAAGTCCCTCTGGCAGCCCCTCACTTCAGACTAGACTGTCTGTGTGAGCCTGCTTTGGGGGGCATTCAAGGTTAATGCAGAGTGGCGCTTTTTCAAAATCAATGTCT
>NW_007754353.1:5923-8043 GCF_000696425.1 Galeopterus variegatus
AAGGGCACAGTGTCTACTTGCTCTGGTCAGAGAGGCAGCCTTCAAGAGCTGTGATAAGAGGGGTGGCATCTGCTGTGCGGTGTGGTTGAGGAGACACAGGGATAGTGCTGTCCCATTGGCACTGGGAGAACAGCAACCGTCCACCAGGCTTCTAGTCTAGGGATCTGCCCATAGCTCTGAGTCACGTAGACTTCTGGAGTGAGCTCCCTACTCGTTGGCTCCACTGGCATCATCAGCCCCTGTCACTGTGCCAGGCTTTGGGGCACATGTGTGTAACCCAAACACAACTGGGACACCTTGAGGACCAGTCTCAGTATGTGCCACATTACAAAGCCCAGCAGTCCAGACCCCTCCTCCAAATACATATACATGCATCTGTAAACATATTTATGTTTTAAAAAACCCACAAGCACACTTAAAAGCCAGTCAAATCCCACTGCAGTCTCCATCCCTGGCAGTCCTTTTCGGATGCCTCTCTCACTCTGTCTCACACTCCCTCTCTCCTTACCACCTTCTCCAGTGGGGACTTCTCTTGCCCTGACGCTCTCCCATCTTCTCCCCTGCCAGGCCTCAGTGCTCATGCACAATTGCCCCATCACATGATCTTCCCCACCATGTGAAGTCTTTCCCTATGATTTTCCCAGTGAGAATTTGCCACCCTGGAATTGTGGTGAATGAAAGTTCTCCACTTTGCTAGGTACGTGGATCAGGCCATCCAATCAGGTCCTTTTCCCAGGGTGCCCTCCCATCCAGTTTAGACTGCCCTCCTGAGCCCATAAAGTTTTTACAAATTCCAGTCTTAGCAGATCTGTACCCTTGTTTATATTTATATTTATATTTTATAGTCCAGCAAGGGGTTTGGACCCCCTTTCATGGTTGAAAGAACCATTCTAGGCCCTGCTTTCCTTGGGTATATGTCCCAGGACTGGGGTGCACTGCTACACAAGGGCACTGCCAATCGCCAGGAGTTTACAGATGCCCTAGGGCCATGTGCATGAGACAGGACCCCTCCTCTATGAAAAGTGCTGCTCAGCCTTCTTGATTGTTAGTACTGTGATTAAAACCTTTCCTGAGATCAGGGGCTCTTCTCAGCCTCTTGCCACCTCCTCACTGTGCTGCTTCTCATCTTTTCCTCCAAACCAGAGAAGAACTAGGTGCTGAGACATAGAAGACTGCCTAATTTTTGCAGACTTCTGAAACTTTCAGCTAAGTACTCCCCAGCTGGGGAATTTCAAATAGTCTTTAGTTTCTTAGTAATAATACTAGCATATAAAAGTACTTGAAAGTCTTCTGAACTCTTTACATGAGATGTTCATTTAATCTTCACAATAATTCAAATGAGATCCATACTACCGTAAAAGTCATATCCTGGGCCATTTAATAGAAACAGAAAATGAGGTGGACAGAGGTTGAACATCACTGAAAGTCCCTTGTTCACCAAATGCCAGTCCAGGAATTTGAACCTGGGTCTTCTGACTCTAAATCCTGCACATTAACTGATTACTAGATGGATGCAGATCTGAGTTGACACTGACACATCATGGCCCCCTGTTAGAGAGATCTCACAGGGACCAGTTCATAGTGGAGTCTGGGCCGTGGTCCAGCTCACTGTGGGCCCTGAGTCAGATCTGAGTTGACACTGACACATCATGGCCCCCTGTTAGAGAGAGCTCACAGGGACCAGTTCATAGTGGAGTCTGGGCCGTGGTCCAGCTCACTGTGGGCCCTGAGTATGTAATTGGAGCTGGTGACTTCAGCTGGAGTCACCTCCTCATTGGATCCTTGGACTGTGAGTTAAGAGCTCTCGGATTGGGGAAGGCCAACTGGAAACTTTTGAAACTGTTCCCTCCCCCTGGGCCAAGACTGTGAATCAAAAATAATCACATCCCAGGGCATAAGGATATTAGTGCCACTACTAAAGACAAAAAATAGTCTTTATATAGCCCTAGATTGGTCCTAACCCCAGGAGGACATTAAGTCCCCTGTGTAAGTGCGGGTGTAGGGCAATTCCACTCACAGCCGGTTCTGACCCAAGAGAAGATTCAGAGGCGCCCTCTCGCCATGGCTGCCAACCCTCAGCAAGTTGATTTTATTAAAAAATAACAATAATAAACTCACCC
>NW_007754354.1:0-518 GCF_000696425.1 Galeopterus variegatus
GAGCGCCACCGCGCTCCCAAGCAGCGCACTGTAGCAGTGCGCCACCGGGCCGGCCCTGGAAAGTCACTTTAAAATGGCTAAAAACAACTCCACAAATGCAAGCCACTGCTATTATCCCCTCCATATAGATACATACACTTATTATTCAATCCTTGAGGACAGGAATTCTTAATGATTAACATACATGCAAATTACCCGAGGATCTTGTCAAATACAGTTTCTGATTTGGTGGCTCTGGGGTGGGGCCTGAGATTCTGCATTTCTACAAGACTTCCCAGAGATGCTGGTCCCAGACCACACACCTTGTCTCAGTTATGCTTCTCCACACCCCTTCAAGGAAGGCATTTTACTCACATTTTATAGGTGAGAAATGGGCTAAGAGACATTAAGAGAAATACCTAAGGTCCCAGAGCCAGTGAGTAGCACAGCTGAGATCTGAACCCAGCTAGATCTTTCTGACTCCATACAACAAAAAAGAAAGAAAGAAAAGAAAAGGTGAGAGAGAGAGAGAGAGAGAG
>NW_007754354.1:530-8042 GCF_000696425.1 Galeopterus variegatus
ATTGTTCATCTCATTTTACTAGCATGAACACTCATGAGTGACTGGAGAAAACTTTCTGTCCTCATGTTGTCAGCACGTAATAAACATTTGGTCTGTAGGTGTGAGTAGGAACGTGTGGGGAGCTCTTGCTTGGGAGGCCTGTTCGTTTCGTTTTGAGCAGACCCATGGAGGCCTTTCCTGAAGTTTTTCCTTGGGACTCCACACTTTACTTCTGTTACTGATTAAACTTACCGACTCTAACACTTTTTTTTTCTCTAGGAATCAAGTCCCATAGAGAACCTCACAGACAGGCATTTCATAATTAATTTAAATTATGAAAGTAAGAGTGTGAATAATAGGGACCATTAGTGGTGAGTCACTCCCATCTCACAAAGTAGAAACAGGACATTGTTAAGTCAGCAAGAAAGGGGGTGTAGCCTTTGCTTCTCCAAGTGGGGGAACCCTCTGCAGCAGCCATAAACTAGTCCAATGCTGGATGCCTTTTCAGGGCCCTATAATCTAGTTGAAATATGTGTGTGGGGTGGGAGGGAGGAACAGGAAGACACAAATTAAACAGAAAACAAACATGACAAAGCAGATACATGAGAGATTATTACTGGCAGCACTCCTGTGGGTGGACAGTGGATGTCCGAGGACCCCAGAGGAGGAGCTCCCAGGAGCTGCATGGGCAGGAAGGTATCACAAGGAGTCAGGACTTCAACGGGGACTGGAAGGAAGAATGGGATTTGGAGACAATGGCATTCCAGGGAGTAGGCCAGGCTGCCCAGACAAAGGCCCAGGGAACTGGGGAGTAAACCAGGGTATTTTCGGCATGGGGAGGAGGCAGGAGGGATCCCCTCCCATGAGACAGAGAAATCTGGGAGGGCTGTCTGCCAGGTGGAGGACTGATTACCTGGGGGGATCTGCAAGCCAGGCTGGAGAGTGTAACCATCACATGGTGGGGAGCGACTTCATGGAGGCAGCGGGCAGGGGAGTAAGTGTGGACAGGCCATACATATACAGTCAGGAAAAGTGCTGTGGACCCTGGCTTCACCACATGACAGGGATGAAATGAGAACGGTCACAACCTCAGATACTTTCATCTGTAACTTGGGCAGGGTAAGTATTTCTCATAGGTTCTAGTTTAAAATTATAATTTTAAAAAAAGCACTAGGAGAAAGGGATGCCTATGGTGTAGAGGAGGGGTGGAGTGATGGGCAGCTGGCACCTGCCTGGTCCCAGAACTGGTCAAGGGGACACTTGGGTCAGCTGCCCCATGTCCAATATATCTATCCCCAAGGGGTTGGCGTGGAAAGAGGAGGTGGAATAGTCTGGGGCTTTTGTAGGAGGTGGCTTCTCCAGAACAAACTTGTCCCCAGACCTTTCTCAGGCACTTCCTGACATCAGAGAACAAGGAACCAAGCCCAGACAGGCCTGAAGAGGCAGAGACCCCAGAACCCCTCACTGGCACCTGCCATGGCTCCCTGCCCAGGGCCTTCCAGAGAGGCCACAGAGGAACAAGGACAGGGCAGCCACCGGCCACCAGAGCAGGACACTTCTCTTCTGTGTGGGACATGAGCCACAGGCCCAAGTGAAGGATATTCATTTTGCCTTTTTGCTAACAGATTAGATGAACAAATAGTATGAGGCCTCTCAGAACAATGAGCCCAAGAAAAGGCTGGGCCATGAAAGACGTTAAGTCCGGGGATCCTGATTCCTAAAGCACAGGGACCAAAGGCTGCCTGGGTGAAAGGTCCGCGGCCGCCTGGGAGTGACCTGCAGCTGCTCAGGCCTGCTCCTTCCGGGGTGATTTCAAAGGCTACTCCTGGCCTCCAGGCTCAGAGGACTATATGCTGTCAATGATTCCTTACTCAGTAAGAAGTCAGATTCTGTTTGGAAACAAACATTTCTTACATATCCATCCAAGTGGAACACTTTTGCATAATAACACTATCATCACAACGACCCCATCATTTAGGTATTTTTAATCCACATTTTACAAATGAAGACTTTAAAGCTGAGAGAATTTGCTCCAGGTTCCAGAGCTTCTAAGTCACAGCTCCAGGATTCAATCCTCCATCTCATTCATTCCCAGCCCACCCTTTTCTCTAAGGTGCTGCAGTGGACTCTTCACTGCAAGAGCTTGCCTTGAAATTTTAGGGACTTTTGTAAATCAAAGCTTTCTTGGGCCGGCCCGTGGCTCACTCTGGGAGAGTGCGGTGCTGATAACACCAAGGCCACAGGTTCGGATCCCACATAGGGATGGCCGGTTCGCTCACTGGCTGAGCGTGGTGCTGACAACACCAAGTCAAGGGTTAAGATCCCCTTACCGGTCATCTTTAAAAAAAAAAAAAGCTTTCTTGCCTCCATTTTTCGTAATTTGGGCAATTGTACTAACAAGTTCCCTCCTGTCGTGTTTGCCCATCATTATATCATTACATCGTTACCTCTTTAGACTGCCCCTTGTGCTATTCTCAAGAAGAAATACTGCTGCTGTTACCACTACTACTAATACAAATGGCTTTCACTTATTGAGCATTTACTGTTTGCTCAGCACATGGGTTTATATATACAGATTATTTTATTTAATCCTGTAATTATATCCATTCGATTTATTAGGATTCTGAAACACAGAAAGATAAATCCACTTGCCCAAGGATACATAGGTAGTAAGTGGTGAAGCTGGGATTAGAACCTATGGACTCTGATTCCAGAGCATGTGGGTTTAAGCACTGAGTTCAATACACACACATACAGACCCAGCCTGACTTCCCTATTTCCTGTCTTGATCATTTTGAAAATAATCAAGACAGGAAATGTGACAAATAAACTTGTCCTAGGGCCTTTTTGTGAGAACTAACATCACCGTCTACCCAGTTACTTTAGCCAAATAAAGTCATCTTGATTCAGTATATTTTCACATATTGATAATTATAAAATAGGCAGAGTCTTATTTAAACTAAACTGTGATTTTTCTATGCAACAAAATCTGGATCTATTAATGGGATGATTATTTTTCCTGGGCTGCAGACATTAGTCTCTGTTTGGTCTTTAACCATGAAACATTTATACACATCATGCTAAATCTGACTCTGCTGACAAGTGCTGTCCCTCTGAACGCGTGAACCTAAAATAAATAGAAATTTTATGACTAGTCAGTCACATTGTTTTCACCTCTAAACAAAATTACAGGAAAGAACACCCATTACCAACATATTTGTTTTGTTTTGTTTTGTTTTTTGTCTTTTTTGTGACCGGTAAGGGGATCGCAACCCTTGGTGTGGTGTTGCCCGCACCACGCTCAGCCAGTCAGCGAACCGGCCATCCCTATATAGGATCCAAACCCGCAGCGGGAGTGCTGCTGCGCACCCAAGTGCCGCACTCTCCCAAGTGCACCACGGGGCCGGCCCACCAACATATTTGTTAACTGTAAGTTACCATCATTAAAACCAATAAGGTTTAAACCTTTCAAGTGTTTGGAGTTTAGAATTTGGGGAGTTGGGATGGGGGTGGAGGAGGAGGTGGCATTCCTGAAGAGTATGGAAAGAACCTCCATCTAATGAAAGAACAAACTTCCTAACCTTTAACAATCCACGTATATGGGACAGCAAAATGCAAAAAACAAAAGTATTACTTAAAAACTGATTGGCATGAAATTTTCACAGCAGGAATTAAATGAAAACCTGGTTCACCAATCTCCAGCTCAGATGCTCAGCTTGGCCAGTGAGAAGTGCCTTCCTGAAGTCCATGTGATCAAAGCTAGCAATGTTCACCCCAACAACAGCCCTGCAGAGTCACAGCCCCACTGATGTCCCCAAGACTCACTCTCTGCATCCTCTATAAACTGCATAGGATAAAAAGACATTGTCTGACTCTCCAATACTGTACTGCCAGCCTTGCCGTGTTTACTTCTATCCATACTGTGAATATTCCCTTTACTTAGCTGAGACCTTTCATTTTAAAGTGTTTGGAGCCAGGCAACCTTCCAGTGTCAAAGACGTAAAGTGCTAGAAGAAGCTACCAGCTCCCACTGAAATAAACGTGGTTACGGTCTGATTTTGAAAAGCCTTCTGGCTCTTACCTTAAGAAGCCCTCCGGGGCCTAGGAGAATGGAGTTACTAAACGGCAGGAAAACAGTGACTGTTCCGTGCTGTTTGTTACACTGCTGTGGTTCACTGTGCCATGAAAGGATATGCACCAGCTAGAACGACAGAAGCAGCTGCTGCTTGAAGCCTGTGCAAAACCGAGCTGCCCAGAAAGTACTTGTACAGAAAGCCCTTTTCTCTGAACGCAGTGTTTTAAAGTATTCACCAAAATACTGTTAGCCATCTTAAAATGATGACAGGCATTCTATCCTCAAATAATCTAAAACCTATGCCCAATCAGAAGATCAGTAGTTTTACCGATGTTAACATTTCTATTCTTTCTTTAATGGCTTGTTTATTTAGCTGAAGGCCTATGTGTATGATGTGCTACTAGCATATCAAAAGAGGGTTATTTGTTTTTTAACCCGTGCGGTGATGAATTCTACATTTTTGTTATTTTGGGGGGGACGGGGGGATAGTCTGAATACCGTGTAGTGGAAAGAAAAAGAGTTTGAAAACAGAAAGAGCTTAATTCATATCCAGATTCAACCATTTCAGTCTTCGTGGTCTGAGCAAGTCATTTCACCCCCTGAGCCACAGTATTTTTCTACTCTCACTGTCGCGGGTTTCAGCAGTGATTAAATCAAGTGATATATGTCGGGGCCTGCCACATAATAAGAGCTCCACAGTTGTGCTAATCCTTTCCCATGTGGCAAGCATCCCTAGCAAATAATCACACCTGGTTTGTGGAGTCTCCCTGTTACCTGCGTACCTCAGGTGAGAACACAGTTCACGTGAGGCCTGAGCACACAGGGTGGTACTGGCCAGGCCCAGCATTGCAAAGATTCCTTCTATTATTCCCAAATTCTTCTCATTCTTTTTAAAGCTCTCTGTCCTTTTCCCCAGGTCAAACGAAAGGGTATGATCGCTACAATAAAACACAGACTTATTTTTTTCCATAGCCCTGTTCAATATTCCCTAAGGGCCCCTCTATGTCCCAAGGAATGATATAAGTGCTCCTAAAGAATTCCTCACCCAGCATTCTTACCGTTGAAACCTGGGTTGGATATGACAACTATATTTGCGGGATTTTAAAAAACAAAATCTAAAAAGCACGTCAACATGCATTTGTGCTATCCTTAGATTTTTGTAGTTAAAAAGGGATCATTGATTTTAACTTAAATATTCCTCATATCCTGGTCCACCCCTCAAGCACTAGCTTTAATATTTTATAGACTACATGATCTGACCTATTGACCCAGGTCCTCATGTGCCCACAGTCAAGCCGGAAGGACCATCCTTACCACTGGTTTTGCAATCAGGAGGCTGACAACCACCCAGCCAGGCACCCGTCAAAGTCCCTGCTGGTGACTCTCTCCCCCAGCAAGCTGCCTCCCTTCCCCCTGCTTTCCCAAACATCTTGGGCATCTCAAACAATCGCAATTACACTCAGGTTGTTTAAACAAACAGCGGCACAATTCCCCAGCCCAGAGCCCCAGCTGAGGGATTCCCTGGGGCCAACTCTCACCACCTTCCCCCCCACCCCCCAGCCACTTTCAGGGAAGAGCAGCCCAGCAGAGACAATGGACTCTGGGTTAACAGTGGGTAGTTTTCCATGTCTAAATGTTTGCAGACACTTGGTAAAGTGTCCCAGGCCAAGTTTCCAAAGGACAATACCTCCACACCACTGCGTTTGTTTAAGCAGGCAATCCCAGATAAGAGGGGGGTTGCCTCCCCTCTTCAAAAGCCAAGAATGCAAGACAGAGGGACTGGAGGCAATGCTCTGGAAGGTTGGGGCAAATTCCACTGGAACAAGGAATACTTGAGTCCCTCTCTCCACTCCCACCCTCCCTTAGAAAAGCAGATTTACCCTAAAGAGAAGCAAAGTCAGGAAGTTGGTGGGTTTTGTTTTTGTTTTTTAAGTATTTTGCAAAACTGGGACAAGGAAGTGTTCAATTTTCAATTCCACAGCTGAGCTGGATCTCAGAGATCAAAGGTTCCCTCAGATTTTCTCACTGAGCACGCATTCAGTCCCTGCAGAGGGACTGACTATACCTTCCCCACTGGGCAGCTCACATCCTGTGAAACCCCAACCAATGCCCAACAAGAACCTACTATTCCCACCCCAGGTCTCTCCAGGCCATTCTGCAAGGGATGTCACCAAACCTGTAAGGACCCAGTGACAGTTTGATGGGTACCATCACTCACCCAACAAATATTCATAGATTATGTGCTTAGACTGGATCCATAATGGTACAGGGGTGGGAAACAGGTGAAGCCTGGCCTCTCACACGTGATAGAAAGTGGTAAGTGTCTTAAGAAAGGAGCAAACATAGGTGGGGAGCTCAGAAGAGAGCTGACTTCTGGCTGAGCAGAGGTGAGCTGATCAGAGAAGGCTTCTCAGGAGAGAAGGTGTTTGAGTCCACCCTCGAGCATATGGCTGGAATCAATGGAGGTGAGAGCCAGCCCTGTCACCCGGCCTACAGTTAGGCTCTTCCCCACATGTTTCTAGTTCTTTCTACTATTCTGGATCCTTCAGCCATTAAAATAGGTATTCTTATATTTTCTGAACCACAGACTTAGAGAAACTTTTGAAAGCTGTGGACTTCCTCTGCAGAAGAATGTACCAAAATATGACATACAATCTCAGCCAGTGCCCAGGCTTATCCAGGGACCTCTGGGATTCTTGGGATCAAATGTTGGCAGATCCATTTTTGATTAGGGGGATTGAAAGAAACACAAAATCTCCATCTATCTATTCTTTACATGTTCATTCATATTTTAAATTAAATAATATATTTGATCTAAAAAACCCTAAGGGAGAAAAGGAAGGGCTTCTTCACTTTCCTTGTCATTTGAAAAGCCTATTGACCTGGAGAGACCTTGGAAGAAACCAGAGAGCCACCCAGATATAAGCCTGTCGTATTTTACCTACTAAAGCCCGTCTGAATTTCTGTACCCTATTTGGGTTGCAAATTCTGAAGCAGGTTTTTCAAAAGCCCCAAAACCTGACACTTCGAAAATCACCTTTATGAAGGAATCTAAATCAGACTTCAGCATCTCTCTCCTACAGTATCTGAGAGCCATGAATCCAGAAAGAGAGGTCTGACTTAATGGCACTCCACCAAGATGGGACAGTGTGTGGCTCTGGGCCTTGCTCATGGTCTACACACCATACATGTTGTCTGAATGAATAAACTGATGATTAACAGAGTGGATGAGGAACAAAAGGGAGAGATATCCATGGGGTTTCAGTGAGAGAAAAAGTTTACATTACTTTATACTATAGTTCTTTCTAGAACCCTCGTGTGTAAATAACATAGATGTTTTAAACATTAATTTGATTAGCTACTTAAGTATGTGTGTGTGTGTGTGTGTGTGTGTATCAGACAAGCTCATAATTTAAAGGTAGTAGACTACAAATCCTGATAACTCAGAAAATTATTAT
>NW_007754355.1:0-784 GCF_000696425.1 Galeopterus variegatus
CTGGAAATATGTTAAGGCAAAGGGTTCATTGTCTCTTCTCACTTAGGTCAAGTCTGTTTAAAAATGCTCTGTTTTGAATTGTATCTCAGGGAAAGATTTTTATATTTTACCATGTATAATTTTGAAAATATTACTGTTCACAATGGCATCTTCCTGTATTTCCTCTTTAGTCTTTCATTTTTAAAAAAGTGTCTTACATAAGCCACACACTATGTAGCTTATAGGCATGCAGAAAAAAAAAAAATCTCTGGCTCTTAGGAATTTAGAGTTCAATAAAAAAAAAATAATAAATAACAAGCCTATCAGCCCAAAACAGGTTGGTACACAGGGTTTTGGGATTAAGGACCCTGTGCTCCCTCTCTGAACAAGATTTTCAAACCACCTCTATAGATTTAAGTCATGGAATGAATAGGAAACAAATAGTTTTCCTCAGCCCACAAGTTCTATTCATACTGAAAGAAGAAAGTCTATTTAGTTACTCCCTTTCTGACATATTGCCAATTTTCATACTGTTGGGTTGATTAAATTCAATGTTTGAAAACTAAAAAAAGTCTGAATAAAAAGGGCCAAATGCACAGATTATTGTGATTTAAATACTAATGAATTTGCTTAAGGTTAAATTAAAACCTCTGCAGAAATTATTTGGAGTACTCAAACAATAAGTTTCCTGTTAACCTTGACTTTCTTATTAGTTTGCAGTTGGACTTTGTAACTTTGTATTCATGTCCCACCAATGCAACCAGAGAGATAAATATCTAACTAGTTATTATCTCAGTTATGTTTT
>NW_007754355.1:1662-2101 GCF_000696425.1 Galeopterus variegatus
TCAGATATGTTTTGAAATGTTCACCACAATCTGTAGACATGCAGCCTCTTAAAAAAAAATAATGAAAAAAGGCCGTCTTGCTTCATCCCACTCTTGGATCCACTCCAGACCAAGCACTCTTTCAAGTCTTTTGTGTCGTCGCTGCTCTTCACTCTTCAGTGTCTTCTACACCAATGGCAGCAAGTCATTAGTCATCACCTTGAAGATGCCAACAAGCGTAAGGCTCTGTAAAGAAATGGAGAAAAGAAGACTTTCAGAATGTCTTCTTAAAATACCGTATAGAAAAAAAAAAAAAAAAAAAAGCATATTAGGAGATATACATGTTTTTTTTTTTAAAAAAAGCATGAAAGTAATCAAGTGCTGACTATGTGATTCTAACAGCAAAGGTGTGAGAAGATAGATGGGAAGAAGAAAAAGCTGCCTTAGAGAGTCTTAAATT
>NW_007754355.1:5249-6221 GCF_000696425.1 Galeopterus variegatus
TATTACCACCGTTTTAAATTTTAACCATTTAAGTAGGTGTTTAATGATATCTTTTACTGGTTCTAATTTGCATTTTACTGAATTCTCATAACATTGAACAGCTTTTCATGTGCAATCATTTGAATATCTTATCCATCCTAAAGTGCTTGTTCAAGTCTTTGCCCATTTTTTCTAGGAGATTTTTTTTTTTTTTTTTTTTTTTTACTGATTTGTAGAAGTGCTTTAAATAACCACTATATAAACAAATTGTCAGTTACATCTGTTGCAAATGTCTTTTCCCATTCTGGAGCTAACGCTCTCACTGGTGTGTTTTGATAAATACAAGGTTTTAATTTCAGCAAAGTCCAACATATCAATATTCTGTTTCCTGGTTGATACTTTCTGTGTCCTATTTATTATTTCCCTACATGAAATTTATGAAGATATTTACCTATGTTACCTTTTAAAAACTTCATTGGCTTTTATGTTTACATTTAGATCTAAAATCAGGCTGGAATTGACTTTTGAGTATAGTCTGATGTAACACTGAAATTCGTGTTTCTCCATGCAGATATCCAGTTGACCAACCATGTTTATTCTCTTTTCTCAATGATCTGATGTCACATTTTTATCATGATTCAAGTGTCTGTATATGAGTAGGTATGTTTATGGAATCTCTTACTCTATTTCATGATCTGTTTTTTTGTTTTGTTTTGTTTTGTTTTAATGTTTGGACCTATAAAATACTGTTGTACCTATAACGTCACTGTTTTAAGAACTCATTATCTGGTAGTATAAAGTCACCAACGTTGTTCTCCAGAATTGACCTGACTAACTTGGACCAATGCACTTCCATGTGTATTTTAGAATTATCTCACCAGTTTTAAAATTATGTTTGAGATTGCATTGATTCTATGGATAAATTGGTTAGAAAATTATACCTTTAAAATATTGAGTATACTAAAACATAAAAAAAAAAAATGATTTTTTTTA
>NW_007754355.1:6978-8041 GCF_000696425.1 Galeopterus variegatus
TTTATTCTTATCCAATCTTTTATTTGTTTCATTATCTTGCCTTGTTGCTTTGCTTAAGTCTATTGGAAATAATGAATAAAATTGATGAAAATAGTCATCCTGTTACCTGATCACAGAAAGAAAGTGTTTAGCTTTTACCATTCAATATAATAATAGCTGTAGTTTTTTTTAAAAAGAAATATGACTCTCAGTCAACTCTCAGCAAAAGATCCCTAATGTACCCAGATGTTACTGCTTTACATTTTTATATTTCAATCACGAAGTGTTATTGGATTTTACCAAATGTTTTTACTCTAGCTATAATAGTTACAGAAATAGCTTATTGTTTTTAAGTTGGCTATATATATATATATATATATATAATCTGTAGAGGGTTAGAAATCTTGATTCTCATTTGATTTTTAGAGTAAGGTTTTTAGGTAATGCATGTATGGGACAAAAGTCCTCAATTAAGGGACAAAAGTCCATAGCTGGCTGGCAAAAGCCTATCTAATCAATTCTAATCCTAATCAAGTATATGTTGATGCTCGGTTGATTTTTAGTACAGGGTTTTTAGGTAATGTATGTATGGGACAAAAGTCCAGGGGGCAAAAGCCCACAGCTAGCAGGCAACAGTCCATCTAATCAACTCTAACCACTGTTTAGGTATGGTATTAAAAGCCTGTTGTAGGGGCCGGCCCGGTGGCGCACTGCTACAGTGCGCCGCTTGGGAAGTGTGGCGGCGCTCCCTCCCGAGGGTTCGGATCCCACATACAGACCGGTTCCTGCTCCCTGGCTGAGCGAGGCGTGTGAGCAACGCCGAGGGTTGCGATCCGTTGCCGGACACGAAAAAAGACAAAAAGAAAAAAAAAAAAGCCTGTTGTAAACAACAACCCCTAGTTTATAACCTGACTCATGATTTATCCTAAACTTGACTTAGTATGGAGTCTTCAGTCTCAAACCCTCAATTTTTTAAAAAATCTTGATTATTCTGAATTTATCCTTTAGGTATTTTATCTCACTCCAGTTTTGCCTTACTACTTTGGTTTGTATAGATAGTGCTCTGGGATGCATTCTCTCTATT
>NW_007754356.1:0-230 GCF_000696425.1 Galeopterus variegatus
TTCTTAGACTCACAGTTTGTTATGGTGATTAATTACTGTTTAAACTTCCAAGGAAATTTTTAAAAAATTACTACCTGTCCAAAATAAGACTTGTTGGTCCGGCCCGTGGCTCACTCAGGAGAGGGTGGTGCTGATAACACCTAGGCCGCGGGTTCAGATCCCATATAGAGATAGCCAGTTAGCTCACTGGGTGAGCATGGTGCTGACAACACCAAGTCAAGGGTTAAGAT
>NW_007754356.1:5364-6169 GCF_000696425.1 Galeopterus variegatus
CAAGTCAAGGGTTAAGATCCCCTTACCGGTCATCTTTAAAAAAAAAAAAAAAAAATTATAGCAATTTAGAGTGGAAAACAATGCAGACCACTTAATAAGCCTGCTGAGGATTAGCTTACTGTCTTTCAACCATCTGGGAAGGATGGGAATCACTATTTTAAAGAAGAGAGGTGTACATAATTTATACAGGCAAGTCTGATACTTATTTCATTGGTTTACTTTAGTATTTTTAAATGGGGAGTTTGGGAAAGAAAGAATGTATATTATGGATTTAACCTAGGTTTTAAGTTTTAGGCTGGCAAAAAAAAATGTTATCCAATGGGTTCAGTCTACTTTTTTCAAACTTGAGAGTTACACCAGGATGGTGTTTACTTTGTTTACCTGGAGGGACCCCAAGACTATAGTGTCAGAGGTTGGTCTGATAATAGATAAAAATTGCTCTTGAAAATGTTATACAATTTATATAGTTTCTTTAATAGCTTTTTTGTGTTTGAATCTCTGCTTCTGTTTGTGGTCTTTGTTACCTAAATTCAGTTAAAGTTAATAATTCTGTAGGAGTAAAGAAATGAATTTGTTGAGGAAACTCAAGCATCTGATGGAGCATTGGTCTTGAAGATGTTTATGGTCCTTTGTAATGCACTGCTCCAGTGAAATGTGATACTTTTTTCTTTTAAAAACAGCCAGAAGAGAGCTGGGAAAATCTCTGTATGCAAAGCAATTGCATTTTGTCCCCTCATCTTGACTTTCTTAGACTCACAGTTTGTTATGGTGATTAATTACTGTTTAAACTTCCAAGGAAATTTTT
>NW_007754356.1:6952-8041 GCF_000696425.1 Galeopterus variegatus
TTCTTAGACTCACAGTTTGTTATGGTGATTAATTACTGTTTAAACTTCCAAGGAAATTTTTTAAAAATTACTACCTGTCCAAAATAAGACTTGTTGGTCCGGCCCGTGGCTCACTCAGGAGAGGGTGGTGCTGATAACACCTAGGCTGCGGGTTCGGATCCCATATAGAGATAGCCGGTTAGCTCACTGGGTGAGCATGGTGCTGACAACACCAAGTCAAGGGTTAAGATCCCCTTTCCGGTCATCTTTTTAAAAAATAAAAATAAAATAAGACTTGTTGGAAATCGTAGTCCATCAAGTAATTTCAAAAAAGTTATTTTTGTTATAAATTGGTAGCCACAACTCACATACCACATCCCAGTAGGAAGAACTGTCTTGAGCAAGGATGAACAGAAAATTCTGATTAATTCTGAATCTCATTTAATGATAACATATTATTACACAAAACTATGGCCTATTTTAGATGGAACTTTGTGTGTATGCAGGAGGGTGGTATGTATGTATGGCATGTGTTCTTGAAATGTTTCTTTGAATATTCAAAAAAGTACTGTGCATAAAAATGCTCCTTGAAACAAGTCTATCAACTGGCTATGATCAGTCTAACATAGGTATGCTCAACGGGCTGGCCTTTGTCCTCAGGGACAGTGTGAGTCTAGTGGTCTACCTAACCAGTCTCCTGCCTGGGGCTATCTGGGACCTCTACTGGTTTTAATGACAAATAATGTACATTGAGGTTATGCTTCCTTTATTACTTGCTGATTTTCCTACTAAATGTAGCATTTCAGTTAGATCCAACTCTCACATTTTGAGATAATTGTAAAAAGAATGAAATTATGCAGAAATGGCCAATATCTTTTATTGATCTGTTCTTTTGGAAACTGTCATGCACTATAAATTGTGTACAGTTAAAAAAATATATATATATATATATATTCTTACATGAGTAAAAAACACCCTCTCCCGGCAATCGTATGTCATTGGTATTTGAAGAGAATTTCCAAATAACCCATTGCTGCTGCTGCTGTTTTTGGTTTGTATGGGTTTTTTTGTTGTTTTTGTGTGATAAATTGATAATTTTTAAAAAAAAAA
>NW_007754357.1:0-4968 GCF_000696425.1 Galeopterus variegatus
GGGCAACACTGAGGGTTGCGATCCGTTGCCGGACACAGAAAAAGACAAAAAAAAAAAATAGTAATAATAATTTGCTACCATTATCTCTAGGCGGAGGAAACATGGGTGACTTACTTTCTTCATTTTGCTTATCTCTACATTCTATTATTCCCAGTAAGTATATATTGCTTTTATAATAAAAAAATTTTTAATTTTAAGAAATTCACATTATCCCAATGCCAAAAATCCTCATTCCAGGTTGTTCACAGCTGACATTAGTTTTTGCCCATTCTGTGTCTGGCCATTGTGCTTGTTAAATATTTTTAAAATCACCAGGGGTAATACTAAGGTATCTTCAAAACATGGCCCAAAGCTTCCTTCTGAGATATATATTCCACCACTTCTTCCCAATGCCCTCCCATAACCTGAGAATGGCCAGAGAGTAGGATGGTCCTCACTCGGGTCCGTGCCTTCACCTGCAATGCCTTATTTCCCGCTCCTCCAATTGATAAACTCCTACTCATTCATCAACCTTCATTCAAACATTGCCTCCTTTGGGGTAACTTCCCTAATGGTCCTCCTGCATCTTAAAAAAAATATTCAATCATTCAACCGTCAAACACACATTAAGCATCAACGATTTGTACTAGATACTGAATACCTGGTCCTGGCGAGACTGTGCCAATCCATGATTACAAGGAAACAGCAATCCTACTGGAGCCCCCTAGCACTTGGCTCCAAACTCCATTACAGCAGTTCTCAACCAGGTGGTCATTTTACCCCCCAGAAGACATTTGGCAATGTCAGGAGACATTTTTAGTTTTCAAGACTAGGGGATACTACTGGCTTCTAGTGAGTAGAAGCCAGGGATGCCATTAAACATCCTACAATGTACAGTACAACCCCCCACAATAGAGAGTTATCCCACCCCAGGGGTTAACAGTGCCAAGGCTGAGAAACCCTGCTCTGTCATAATGGACATGACACTATTTATGCTTCAGGCTGGTCTACCAGGCTATGAACTCCTGGAGAGCTGGGGTCATATCTTATCCCATACCCTGTCCCTCACCCCAAAACAGGTCTCAATATGCATTTGCACACCAGAATCATTAAACATTGTTAGGGAGATTCCTGCTTCCCTCACTGGAGGAAACCATGTAGAGTTGCCCATGAAGAAGCAGCTCAATTGCAGATTAGCTCCTGGATTCCAAGTATCTGACCCAGTGACTTTTGAACTGGAGCCCACATTGAAATTGTTGTTTGTGTTTCTAACCATGTCATCTTGACATGCATCATCTTTCCCCTGATTGACAGTCACATGGGCTCCTGTGAAACCTGCTTTAGCTACTCTGGAACATCACTATCCATCTCTCTGAGGTCTCCTCTCACCACCACAAAATGAATTTCACCAACTCTACAGAAACTACAAGTTCAAATACTCTAAACAATACCCTCTAAATTTGGTGAATATCCATCTAGCTATTATTGTTTAATGCTGTAACCAGCAAATAGAAACTTCAGTTTATTTCTATAGATTAAATGATTTGGGAAGAGGAGCAGAAAGGCATTGGAAAAGAAAATTTAAAAAGTAATGCAGGGAAAAAATATAGAGAGAAAAATAAAAAAGGGCAAGCAAAGGAAGAAGCAAGCATGAAGGGACCACACAGACCCTTTCAGTTGTGATCTCAGTGGTGTCTAATTGTCAGCATTAACCCTCAGTGGTCTTGGGACACATGTGGGTCTCACTGTCAAATAGCCCTCACTCTAGAACTGGTACTTACTTCATGGAGGACCAAACAAGGAACATGTGCAAAGTGCTTTGAAGGCACCTAGTAAGTAGTAAATGCTCACAGAACATTTATTATTGACGTCGTTCTTTCTACCACCTGAGAACATGAAAGGGTTTGTTCATGATGTCTTTTTTGTGGTCACAAATATGGAGCCTTCATCTTGAGATAACTGGTAAAACTTTTAGAATTCTCTTGAGGGTTCTCAGCCAAGGCAGATAGGGCCCCCCAAAGATGATGTTTAGAACTAGGGGAGGGGTACTTTTGTTTGAAGCAGTGACTTGAAGACATCAATTGGCAAGTAACATCAGGTGTTTAGAAATGCTAAACACCTTGTCATGCATGGGACACATTGAAGAGCTGGCTGGCTCCATGTGCTGATAGTGCTCCTCAACATGGAAACCCTGAGCCAAGTGCCCCTTGAAACCCATCTGAAATTCTCCATATGTTTTTTGAGTTGCCTGCCTTCTAAATGGTGTCAAATCAAACGACAGCTGTTGCGTGTACCAGGCTTCTCTGTGGGTGGCAGTATAGTTAGCTAGGAGTAACAGGGTAAAAAAAGAAATTTGCAAGGAGAGGAAGGGTGTTGGAAGTGAGTACAATTAAAAATAGCCTCACATTTTTATAGGACCCTGATCTGATTTCTCCCTTGTGAATTTGGCATACACTATAAATTAGGATCGCAAAGGCTGGCCCTACTTTGGAGGCACTCCTATTTTCCCAGTCCATTTTCAGCTTGGTGTAGTACCATTTAGAAATAAAAGCAACAGGATTTATGTCTCATCACATTTTGTAAAGACAAAAAATAGTTCCCAGCATGAAGAGGCAAAGGGATGCCAAATTTCATTCTCAAATAAAATTTTGTTCCTTGCCAAAATTTGCTGAAAATGGCCATTTATATGGGAAACTATAATTTACGTTTCACTATGGATGTGACAGAGGAAACTTAGAAAGATTTTTGGAAAAGACAGCAGATGAAAGGGCAAAAAAAGAAAGAACAACATACTGATTTCATTTTTCTTCCTAGTTCCCATTTTCCTACTCTTTTTCTTTTTTAGTCAAGATGCTCAAATATTTCTTTTAATGAATTAAATAGATCATAGAAACCGTTGTCCTAATTTGTCTTATGATCTATTCCCTGTTCTTTACACCCCCTCGATCCCCAATCCAGTACAATGCACTGTTTGAATCCTAGGAGCCGAGGGTTTTTAGGGTTGCTATGATTCAGTAGGCTGTTATGTATTAAATTAATATTCAGGTCAGGCCAACAGTGTGAATGCTCACAGTATAACATATTTAACAGAAACAAATGATACATGTATGTCCTTCCAGCTGTCGCAATCCAGTTTGGGAAGGAAGACATAACCAGCAAGCCCGTGTTCATTCACTCAACAATTATCTATCATACCCTTGTGCTGGGCCTTGTGCAGAATGCTAGGAATGAGCTATGGACTTGACAGGTGCGTCCCTGTCCTCGTGGAGCTTACAATCTGGGGAGGGAAAACAGATCATCAATAGATAAACAAACCATTCCACAATATGATCAGAGCTAGGAAGGAAACGGTTGCAGTGGCGGAGAATTCAAGAGAGGGTGGTAGAGACATTAGTCCCAGGAGGTAGCAAGAAAGAGCAGATTTACAGTATAAAAGACAAGGCAGGTGTGGGGAAAGAGTCAGGAGCTGGCAAATCTAGGCAGAAAGGAAAGCTTGTGTCAAGTTTCCAAGTTAGAAAAGAATCCACGTGGTTCAGGGAAAGGCCAGTGCAGTGGGGACAAGGGCCTGAGACAAGGTCATGAGAAAGGCAGGAGTCAAAGTACAAAAGGAAGTCAATGACAGTGGTGAGTGGGGCCATCAGCCCCACAGGCCCAGCTTGTGTTTTATGGATGCTGCTGCTCCTGTGAAGACCCTGGGGGAGAGGTGGCCGATGTTTGCAGAAACAGGTCTCTAGCAGTGAGAAAGAGAGCTGAGAGCAGCTACCAGTCCCCACCTTCTGGAAGGTGAAACAAGGAAGGGCTGGTGGGTGTGAGATGCCTCTTGGAGCTTGCAAAGGCAGGAATTGCTAGTCGAGAAGGGGAGAAATCAAAGGTCAGCTGAGATGCTGAAGGACAAGATAGTAACAGTTTTTGCCATATAGTTAGGCAATGAGGATTCTATGTCATAATGTACGAAATGAGCTTAACCCAGTGATTGGCACACAGAAAGAGTTCAGCAAACCTCAGTGACTTATTTTTTATTATTATTTTTACAAATGCTGTACCTTTCAAGTGGCCAAATCTGTTTTTCTGCAGTTGGTACCTGTCAGGACATATTCTGAAGAATCTTGAGTATCAGGGACTCACTAATGTTTTATGATATTTTACCTCACTTTATGGTAGTCATTTATGACGAGACCAGGATGACAGAAACCGCCATAAAGCAAAGCAGCACAATCACACAAATGACCATAAATCAAGGGGTGCAACCAAAAAGGGTCATAAAGAGAAGGAAATTGAGGGAAACAGAAGAGAGGCAGAGAGGGAAGTCGGACGCCAGCAGCACAAACTTTGAGAGAGAGGAATTTCAATTGAGAACAAACTCAAAAAAAATTAGATGAATGTCTTCAGGGTTTTAAAATTTCATATACACATTTCCAGACAAATATAGTACACTTTCATGGTTTCAAAGAGAAATACATTATTTCATGCCCTACTCTGTTATGTATTTTTTATTGGTAATGCTATTTCTAATCCTATGTATTTGGGATCCATATTGGACTTCAGAGATTATTTGTATTCAGAAGACTAGGAAATATTTTTGCAGTTCAGGAACTATTGATGTCCCTGGATTCTTTAGGAGCCCTGCTGGCTAAAAGGGATTTCTTAATAAGTAGAACTTTTTTTCTTTTTCTTTCTTTAATATTTCTTTTATATTATTTTTTTCTGGAGCTTACTAGAGATTCAGAGAAAGTATATATTTTCAATATGCCTAGAATAATTCTGCTCAGGTACGTATAGGTGGACAGACGTGATAGAAAGAAGAAGTAACAACGTTTTTTTTTTTTTCCTTTTTGTCTTTTTTTCGTGACCGGCAACGGATCGCAACCCTCAGTGTCGCTCCCGTTCCGGACCGGGACCGGCAACAGGATCACAACCCTTGGTGTTGGGTCCGCACCTCGCTCAGCCAGTGAGTGGCTGGTCTGTATGTGGGATCCGAACCCTCGGCGG
>NW_007754357.1:5386-6075 GCF_000696425.1 Galeopterus variegatus
AGCTTTTCAACAAAATCACAAAATCAAACTAGGACAATTGATTTGGGCTTTTTTCTGATTACAGCTTTCCTAATTGTTTTAAGATAATTTAAGTAATAATTAGAAATTAGATGGGGAAAAGACACAAACATATACAATTTTACCTTCCATTTTTCTTATAAAGTATCTGTGACTAAACACCACTCCCACCACAAAGCGAGCATTTGAAAGTACATGCAACAGATCCAGTTCGAGTGATCTTAAAATCAAATCCCCTTTCAGGTGTGTTTAAGGATCTGTCTAGCAAAAAGAACACTTTGGTGTGAGCAATCCTTTTATAAAACAAACACTCTCCTTCTAAAATTATACATTTTATTCAAGTCAGAATTTATGTTTTTTCAGTTTTCACAAAGTAGAGCTTTTCTCTGTACTGCTTTTCAAAGTACATTGAACTTCCAGAGCATGATCAGTGTAGACATACCACGAGTTGCCAGGTTTATCCCAGGAACCACACTTCTGCCGGCGTACGGGCTACATGGCAGTAAAATCTGTGCCTCTCTCACAGATGTTCCAGTAACCTGGTGAAAGCCAAAGCTCCTTTGCCATCAGCTTCTTAAATCTGCATTGTCAGATTTCCCTTTAAAAAGAATTTTTTTTCTTTTCTTTTGTTTCCATCATCTTCAGGTACCGCCTCTTACATTCTTGATTCT
>NW_007754357.1:7084-8040 GCF_000696425.1 Galeopterus variegatus
TACTTTTAAAATATGGGAAATTTAATTTTTTATTTAGAAATTCCCATAAATGAAAGAAAGAAAGAGACAACTCTCCTACTCTTCTGTTTCCCACAACACATATAACAATCTAAACAACTGTGAAGAGAAGGAGTGAGCATAAGCCCATAGAATGCATGCAGAGCTGCACATGAATGGTGACCCTGTAGTAGGCACATTGGGGAATGCTTCCTAGCTCACCTCCCCTGCCCTCAGTCTCTGGCAAAGGAATAGAGGCAGAGCCCCAGCAGGCACATTTGGGATGTGGAACTCAACTTCCCAGCCATAATTTACTGTACCAATCATGGACAACTAGCACAGGAGAGGAATTCACCAACTAAGCATCGACCAATCGGATTCTCTCTCAAGATTGTCATCTAAGAGTCAGATGGCACTAAACTCAAGAACTACAAGATCACATCAAGTCAAGGCTGGAGTGGCCATTTTCTGTCAAGTATACACTTGATAGAAGAATCCAAGAGGAACAAAATACTAGAGCAGACATGCCGGAAAAAAGAAAGAGAAGCCCCAAAACAATGTGGCCACAGAGAGGGTAACACAGTGGTTTCATCCCTAATAGAATAGTGGTGTCTAGCCCTGAATACCATGAGGAATTGCCATTTCCAGTTATGACATCTTTTAGCCATTCAATAAAATACCTTTCACTTGCATGGGCTTTGGAAAATTTCTGTTGCTAGAAAGTCCCACTCAAATGCCATTTGCACAGTGTGTTGTCAGTCTTGGACATCATTGTGTCCCCAGTGCCTAGGATATCACAAGCATTAGATATGTATTTATTGAATGAACTAATAAACCAAGGGACTCAATGAAAATAGTCTTGGGGCCCCAGATGGGTCAGAGCCTTGGGCAAAGAGTTGTCTCATTTTTAAAAATCCTCCAGATGACTTGATTGGAATGGCTGGGACCTCTCACACTGG
>NW_007754358.1:0-5632 GCF_000696425.1 Galeopterus variegatus
CTCTTGCATCCTTTTCAGTCCATTTGGGCATAATTATTATTGCTCTGCTGGCTTGGTTCTGCGGCTCTCTAGAGTGGAGCAGATGTCGACAGCTCTGAAAGATTCCATGCTATTACACAGCAGAACAAATGAGGATGTCAAAAAAGGCTCTCAGTCTAACAAGAAAACAGAGGAAAGAGACAAAAAGAATAAAGCCTTTGGAGACCAGCAGACTCGCTCTGATTAGATCTTATGCTAACATGCTGCCCACTCTGCATTCTAACAGTGATTTAATATGTTTAAATGATACAAAGGAAATACATCTTTGCGGGGAAAAAAAAAAAAAACAGAGAAAAGAAAATTTCTTCCCTGGCAGGCGTGATTAAGATGGTGTAGGCTTCCTTGGAAAATGCGACTGTAGCATGAGACTGCTGAGTACAGGCCCAGGCATATTTACCAACAATGCCCGACACTGTCTCACTACATTGGGCAGCCCCTGCTTTCTCCACCACTGGGTGAATGATAGGAGCTGTTCAGATGGATTAGCCGGCTAGGTGCATAATGGAATGTCAGCCTCACTGCCGGCTCATTGTTTCTTCCCTTAATATGGAAAGCTATAATTTAAAAACATTTTTTATATGGGGCCACAAGTCCACACATCCTTATGATCCAGAACAAAGACAAAAAAATACTCTAGAATTTCGGGAGGAGGGAGAGGAAGATCTCTAAGCAATCAGAATGGATGAATCGAAGTCCACGTATCATAGATCACATAAAATAATTACTGATTAAATATGTCCTCAGCTCCTTGCTCTGAGCCTATTTATTCATCTACTACTTATAATTCTGACATTTAATGTAATAGTTTTTTCTTTCACCAAACCACAGCAGAACAGAGGAAACAAATTGGAAAGGCCATCTTTGGGATAAGAAAGATGGAGCAAAAGGCTGTTGTTCCATACATATAAAGTCCTGACAGTGTCAGAAAGTAATTATCTGATAAGTTGACAATAAGTGAGAGGACACAGATACTACAGTGAAGTAGAGTGCATCATACATGCTTGTTTGTTTCCATATTTGTTCCTTTAGTCTTTCCACAATGGGTCTGAGGCAGCCATCTAGGGCTTTTGTTATATGGGTAAAAAAGGTAGTGCATACTTCAAAAATCCCTGAGGAATAAAAATTAAAAACAAAAAACCAAAAAAAACAAATACAGGGGGCAGGTTATCAAAGTTCATTGATGAAATGCAATAAATTGAAAACCTCATGGGGATTTCCCTTGTGCCTAAATATAACCAGTCAGTACAATCCAAATGTTAGAATCTGTCTAGAAGCACAGAAACCCTCACTGGGATGAGAATTCAACAGTCACCTGGTCCAGTGTTTTTCTGACACGTGATTGATTTGCCAGTGATTGAAGCCATTTAGTGACTGGGCCTCACTCTGTTGTGAGACACTAGTCCTTTGTCAGAGTGCTCTAATTATTAGAAAGCTCAGGTTGTTGGAACCCAACTATACCTCTTTGTATCTTCACCACCATTGGCCATGCTCTGCCCTCTAGGACCCCAGGGAGGAATGATCTAAGCCTATTATACATATGGGGACAGGGATCATGATGTCCTCCTTGTACGCCAGCCCCTAGTCTTTTCCCATTCCGTATGTGACATGATTTCAAGTCCTCAACTCCTTCAACTTATACATGTTCACTTTAAAGTCTGATATACAAAAACCTAGCACAACTGTCAAAGTCTGCACTTAAGATCCTGAAGTCAGCCTGAAGCGGTGGCGTAGCATGCTGTGTGCAGTCAGAACACCTGCGTCCACACCCTGGCTCTAGTTGTGTGACTTTAGACAAGCTACTTAATCTCTCTGAGCTCCAGCTTCCTACCCAAAGGCCAGTTGTGAGAATCCATATAAAGACGTTTGCCATACAGTAAGCACTCTGTAAATATGAGCCTTCGTCATTTTGGAGTACAAAAGAATTGTTGCCTCGCTTGTATTCCACTCCCCACTTTCATTACAACCTAAGCTTACAGTGCACGAGTGATTTATTTTGAGCTTATAAGCAATGAAACATCTCTATCATTTTCACATAGGCTACTATCAAACCACATCTCTCCCATCTGCTACTTATTCTATCTTATTTGCTTGTTTATTTTAACCAAGTGTAAGACTTTACATTTATCCCCATTAAATATAATCTTGTTAGATCTGGTCCATCATTTCAGTCTGTCAAATCTTTTTTGCATTACAATTCTGCTGTCCAATGTACCAGCTATCCCTTCCAGCTTTATGTCATCTGCAAATTTTATCACCAGGGCATCAATGTCTTCATCCAAGACATTAATAAAAATGCTTAACAAGGCAAGATGCAGGCCAGAAAGCTGTGGTGTGAGATTCCTTCTTAAGATCGATGTCGATCCATCAATTAGCACTCTGCATGCAATTGGTTACTCTTCTACCTGACTTGGCTGCCATCAGCCCTGTCCAAGGGTGTTTCTCATCTTCAAGGACAGATATTTTATCTGTCAAATCCATTGCTGCAATCCAAATGAACTTTGTTTACACACTACCTGGAAAACCAGTCTAGCAGCTCCCTCAGAAAGAAATGTGGCAAGTCTGGGACAATGCACTGACTCCTCGCCCCTCGCCTGGGAACTACATCCAGCTAACTGGACAGAAGATCATCCCAACTGCCTGCCCCTTATTTCAGAAATCAAGATTCTTCCATTTTTTTTTTATGGCTGGGCTTCTGGTACCTTTCCTCAAAGCCTCCACCCCTCAAAACAGACAGGGAGTCTCCTGGAATATAGTTTGTCTAACCAGGCTGCTGGACCCCAAGTGTTTGTCTAGAACCTTCTCTTCTGCCTTAGGCTTCCACTTTCTGTCACCAATATTTGTGAGAAGTTTTCCTTTTCCAATTTGAAGTTATCTTCCTTGATATGGAAGGAACATAAATGCTGAAAGGGTCTGTTTTCTTTCTCTACTTTGTTAATATTATGCCAATAACAATATTGATTTCAAGAAATGGACTTTTTTTTTTTTGTCCTGTGCCAAACATAACCGAAACTCCCTTTTTGTTTTATCTTAAAAGTCTAAGTGCCTTTTACAAACCTTGGGAGCAGTATCAACAGTGGACTAATACCCACCAGCTTGCAGTGGCAGTGGCTTACCAAGGAGAACTTGTCCCCATCAGTGGGTTCTTCACTGTCTCCCAGCCCTACTTCCACCCTCAGATCCTGGTCTCTAGCATCCAACCACCGCCAGGGAGAAACAATGTTTAAGATCCTGGAATTCTAAGTCTATCTAATGCCACAACACATTATATATGTGGCCTTGGGCCAATGTGTAACAGGATAACACTAATTACTGCATAGAGTGGTTGTTCATATCACATGATATAATGGTTTTAAAAGTGCCATGCACAGTGCCTGGAATGTGGTCAAAGTTAAATACTGATGGTCCATTACTGCCTTTTGTTTTCTGCCTGTTCTTTACTCCATTTGGTTTTTCTCTTGTCAGTAGCCCCTGTGTCCCCACCTCAGTTCATGTTAGCTCTGCCCAAAAATCCCATCCCCTACCTGGTAGGGCACAGGCCCCCATTTATGAAAAGTCCCTGTGAATAAGTGATAACAGTCCTCAGAGATTTTTCACAAATCTCCAAAGCCATACTATTGGGTTCTAATCCCGGCTTCTTCACTTTTTAACTCTATGATCTTGGGAAAGTCAATTAACCTCTGTAGGTCTCAGTTTCCTCATCTGTAAAGTGGGTATAATAATGTAGGGTTATTGGGAGAATATGCTGCTTGACATCATGCCTACCAAACAGTAAATGCTCAATAAGTGTTAGTTGCTATTATTATCAGCATGATCATCATCCTCTCCCATTTTACTTTTCCAAATATTTACTTTCTTAATAGATTCTTTTATATTTGCACTTGGTATGCACCCATCTTTCCTTCTTTTGTTTATGCCCATTACATTTCTGAACTCCATAGCAGAGTCCCTAGAAACCACATGGATTGTTCTACATGTTGCCTTCTCTTCTTTGAGAAAAGGCCTATAAACTGTAAAGCACAATGAAAATGCTAGTTACTGTAACAGTACAAACTGAGACAGAGTTCAATCATATTGCTCAGAGTCCATTTTCAGATTGCACCCATCCTGCTTTTGTTTTTTTAGAGTTTTTTTTAAAAACTGTTGCGAGGCTTGTTTTCCCATATCACCTTCCATGCTACAACATGAGCTACACAGGTCTGTGTTTTAGTCATAAGCTTCTTTTTTTCACTCTTCAGCATTAGTTGATAAATGAATTTTTATACTTATTGAATTTCTGTTACATGACTGAAAGCACTGCCATAAAGAAACCACTAAGATATATTCCTGCCTTCGAGAGGCTTAGTGGGGGAGAATTCTGTTTCTGATTGGCAAGTGAAAGATTATAGTAGAACTTCGCTCTCATAGTAACACCAAGGAAAATATGGATAACATAAAAATCATACAAATTATGTTTTCTGGCCATATTGGAATTGAATTTCAAGCCAATAAGATAACTAGAAAATATAAAAACATTTGGAAATTAAGCAATATATTTCTAAAAAAATAAATCTCAAGGAGAATTAGATAATATATTTAACCGAATGACAATATAAACACACCCTATCAAAATTTGTGGGGTACAACTATGGTGTTGCTAAGAATAAAATTTAGAGTTTTAAGTGCTTATATTATAAAATAAGAAAGGGCCAAAAATCAATGATCTAAACTTCCACCTTAGGAAGCTAGAAAAAGAACAGTAAAGTAAACCTAAGTAAATAGAAGGAAGGAAATAATAAAGACAAAAATGGAAATCAATGAAATAGAAAACAGACAAATGATAGAGAAAATCAACCGAGCAAAAAATGGTTTTTTAAAAAAAATACCAATAGAATTGATAAGTTGCTAGTTAGACTGAATGAGGAAAAAAGAAATAAAGGGAAAATGTAAGTTACCAGTATGAAAAATAAAAGGACAGTCTCACAAATCCAAAAGGATGATAAGGGAATATTATAAGCAATGTTATGCCAACATGTTTGACAACGTAAATGCAACGAATAAATCTCTTGAAAAACAGGACTTTTCAAAATTGACAAAAGAAGAAATAAATGACCTGAATATCTGTTAAAGAAATCGAATTCACAATTAAATTCTTTTCACAAAGAAACTATAGTAAATTTGTCTATCAAAAATGTAAGGAAGAAATAATGCCAATCTTAAACAATTTCTTGCAGAAATAGAGGAGCAGCCACCTCTCAACTCTTTCTAGGAAGCTGACAGATTCATAGTATCAAAATCTGACAAATACACCACAAGAAAAGAAAATTACAGACCAATATAACTCATGAACAGAGATACAAAAATCCTTATCAAAACATAAGCAAATTGAATCCATCAATAATGACCAAGTGGTGTTTATCACCAAAAAAGTCAGGTTGGTTAAAATATGAGAAAATCAATATAATTCACCCCATTAATAGAATAAAGGAGATAAATATCAGCATCTCAGTAGATCCAGGATAAGAATCGGAAAAATTTCAACACCATCCCATGATAAAACCTCTAGGCAAACTAGGAATAAAACAAAACTTCTTCAATCTGATAAAAGACATCTATA
>NW_007754358.1:7175-8040 GCF_000696425.1 Galeopterus variegatus
ACAATTGTACTTCCCTAGCCCTTCTGGCATCCCACTCGATCTGAGAGTATCTCATTTCCCAGGGATTGATTGAGGCCTTCCCACCATGAAACAATTCTGGGTCTGCCCTGACCTTTGACTTCTTGAGCTGCAGACAGTACATTGTGGTAAAGGGAAATGCCCCATTTGTGGAGAAGAAAAAAAGGGGGACAGTCTAAACCCAACCAGTTGTCGTTAAATGTTTGCTTTTCCTGACAACTGTCCTGGTACTCACCCAACAGTGCATCAGGATCTGAACACGTCAGGTTTGTGAATGAATCCCACCAGCACCACATCCTCTCATTGCCCTTTTTTTGCTGTTAATTTAACAACAAGATTCAGTCCATCCAAATTTTGCAAACAAAGAAAAGATGTATTGCCTCACACATTATCTATCAAATTAAATCCAAATGTAGGAGAAGAGAAATTTTTAAAAGAAAGCAAAACTTGAAAATATTGAGATGAATATTTGTTAGAGCTCTGGGAGGGAAAGGAATTTCTGAACAGATAACTAATAGAGGGGGTCAAAAAAGAGTAATAGATTCCTTATGAAAATACAAAACTTAAGTACATCCAAGAGTCATAACAATATTTAAAAACCTTACAACAATCTGGTGGAAAGCACTTGCTACGAATATTTTAGAAAAAGGACTTATATCCTTAAAAACTAAAGCAGTGAAGAAGAATGCTAAGATCACAATTTTTAAAAATTGGGCAAAGGACAAGGTAGATGACCAACTAACTTCAAAAATCACATGTCCTCAGATAAAGGAGAATCACCACCCTGTCCCTCACTTCCTGCCCCGGTCACTCTTTATCCCATTATCCCATTAATGTTTGTCATGAT
>NW_007754359.1:0-578 GCF_000696425.1 Galeopterus variegatus
TTGGTGGATACAGGTGCAGAATGTAGCCTGATACATGGCAATCCAGATAAGTTTCCAGGGACCACAGTTCATAGATGGCTATGGAAGACATACGATTGAGGTCAAAGCTGTGTCATTGGCATTGGGCATAGGAAGATAACCTCCTTGTGTATATACTGTATACATATATGTAAAGCTAGGCTTATAGACCCCTCGAGTCTGTTGTGCAGATTGGGTTACAAACCCTCCACACGCAGGTCTGTGAGCTAGGTAATAGGAAAAAAAAAAAGGTTCTGGGAGCTGTAGGTATAGAAAGATGAATGGGTTTTATTCAGATCTAGGAGCAACCATCCTAGTGGCTTCTCTGAGAGTTCTGAGGATCAGAGCTGTTAGTCTTTTATACTTAAGTCCACAACCCTGGACACCTGGGTGCCCATACACAACTTACAGTAAGTAGTAACAAGGAACACCTGAGGATATTTACAGCAAATGCTCAGCAAGGTTCTGAACATCTGAGGGGCCCTAACATTTTCCTATTTTTCTCAACAATATATCTCCTGTAGCTGAATATAACTTTGGTATGATGTACTTTATGGTTT
>NW_007754359.1:1494-2389 GCF_000696425.1 Galeopterus variegatus
ATTAACAAAAAAAGGAGCCCTCTGGGATTGGACTGAGGAAGTAGAACAAGCTTATCAGGCTGCAAAAAGGGCAATACAGCAAGTACAGGCTTTACAAGTGACCGACCCCACTAAGCTGTTTGACTTAGACGTACATATAACCCAGGAGGGGTTAGGACGGGGTTTGTGGCAGAGACAGGACCGATTCCGCACACCTGTAGAATCCTGGTCTCAGCTCTGGAAGGGAGCTGAAGTGCATTATACCCTAATAGAAAAGCAGTTAGCAGCTGTGTATTCTGCCTTGATAGCCACTGAAGCTATCACAGGAACTGCCAAAGTCCTAGTGAGGATGACATACCTCATAACAGGTTGGCTGCGCACATGGGCCACCAACCCTAAAATGGGTGTAGCTCAGACTCCCACTTTGTCTAAAGGGGGAGCACATATAGAACAAAGTTGCACTGTGTCAACGAGTCCTCTGTGCAAAGAATTGCAAACTGTGCTCGGCCCAGTAGAGTTTTTGGAGGAAACTTTGACACAACCCCTACCCATATAGAGGTGGAGGCTACACCCTTCCATGAGGGACAGGGACTTATCACAGAGCAAGCTTGGTATACAGATGGCTCTAACATGGGACCTTCAGCATCATAGACAGCTGTTGCTGTCCAGCCCTCAACAGATACCATACGGTATGAAAATGGTACAGGAAAAAGCAGCCAATGGGCTGAATTGAGAGCACTATGGATGGTGATAAAAAATGACCCTGGGCCATTACCCATCTGTACTGACAGCTGGGTTGTGTACAAAGGTTTAATGCTTTGGATCTCTACTTGGAAATATCAATGGTTGATGGCAGGCCACCAAACTGTGGGGACAAGCCATGTGGCAAGAGTTATGGGAATTGGGATGTAAGAAA
>NW_007754359.1:3854-4344 GCF_000696425.1 Galeopterus variegatus
TTATTGGACATGGGGTTCAGAGATGGGCCTCCCAGTTGTCCATTCAGTGGAACTTACATGTCCCATATCATCCCCAGGCAGCGGGAATAATTGAATGGTGCAATGGTCTTTTAAAAAAGGGACTAAGGCTATCTACCCAAGCCCCATCCCTGCAGGGGAGGACACAGTGATTATGGCTGACAGTCAAGATTCTAAATGAGAGACCCTGCAAGGGCGGACCCTCTCCAGTGGAAGCTCTGTTGCATACGGCTGCAGCACCTATACAGCTGCAAATCACTACTAAAGATAAAGCTTTTGAAGCCAGGATATGGCAAGAATGGAAATATTCTCTTACCAGCCCCAACCTGTTTGCAACAGGGACAGACAGTACAAGGGGAATGACCTTGGAGAAAAAAACCCCCCATACATGCTGGGTAGGTTTAATAGGGTCTTGGGGGAAAGGATTAGAGGAAGGCTTGCAAGTTTCACCTTGGGTGACAAGTACCTGGCC
>NW_007754359.1:7305-8040 GCF_000696425.1 Galeopterus variegatus
ACACATACACACACATGCACATACGCACATACATGTACCCGCACACCTGCACACACACACACATGCACATTCACACATACATACATGCACATACACACACGTGCACATACGCACACAGATGTACACGCACACCTGCACACACACACACATTCACACATGCATACACACACGCACACACACGCACACACACACACACACATGTACCCGCACACACACATACACATGCACATGCACATGCATACACACATGCACACACATGCACATACGCACATACATGTACCCGCACACCTGCAGACACACACACATGCACATTCACACATACATACATGCATATGCACACACACATGCACATACGCACATACATGTACCTGCACACACATGCACATATGCACATACATGTACACACACACCCACACATGCACAGTCACACATACATGCATGCACATGCACATACATACACACATGCACATACATACATACATGTACATGCACACACGCACATACATGTACACGCACACCTGCACACACACATGCACATTCACACATACATGTACCCGCACACACACACATACACATGCACATTCACACATACATACATGCACATGCACATACATACACACATGCACACACATACACCCTCAGCCGGAAGCCATGTATAATTAAATGACTCCATCTAATGTTAGTGTCTGTCTAGATCTGTCTCTCCATCTTAAATATTGATATAAATACCTGCAT
>NW_007754360.1:0-1567 GCF_000696425.1 Galeopterus variegatus
TATGTCTGGAAGGAAAGACAGGTACCTGTAACAGTGGTGGCTTTCAGGGTGAGCAATCTATGTGCAGGGAGATAGGTAAGGAAGAAAGAATTTCCATCCATGTCACACTTTTAAATTTTGTGCCACATAAATGTAATTACTATAAAATAAGAAATTTGATGTAACTACTAAAAACTACAAGTAAATTGGAGCAGAAATCTCTTACTTTTAAATTTATGTATGCATTAAATGAATAAACACAGAAAAAATTTTAAATAGAAAACAAATGATTTGACCACACTCTCTTTTCTAGAAAAAATAGAACTTCTCATATTGCCAATATTACCCTGATTGTCTCCAAGGTACCCCATATCAATCACCTGACCATGCTCCCATCCCTCCTGGGGATGCGTCATGATTTAAGTATGTTTTCCCTTCTGAGGATAAACAAATGACTTTCTACTACCTCTTTATCTGGTTCAGAGAAATAGACATACACATGTGCACATACACACACATAAACACAGAAGCGAAATTCTAACCTTACTCAGTGCTTTCCAGTCGTACTGCTTATTTTCTAAGTTGTGTGTTTCATGGGCACATTTACTATCAAATGTACTATTAGGCTTTGATACGTCTTTTTCCCTTGTTCAATCTGGTACGTAACCATCATCATCCAAACCTCTCTTGTGAAGTTACCATTCTTATGCAAAGCACCATGCAAACTGAGTTGCCGTCTTTGTCCTTACATGGCACAATGAAAATGTATCACAGAAGACATGAAGCATAAAATAGAAGAACAGATCGACAATAAAACAGTGAGCTTGTATTCAGGTCAAATAACACTTTTGCTCTAAATACAAAGGGCCAAGTTTATTGTGTCAATTGCAAGCTCACAGTAAACATAAAGTGTTTGTTTCTCCTCTGTCATAATAAATCACATTTTTCACTTGGTCAACCCACCACTTAGGCCTTCTAAGGCAATATTTAACTTCAGTACGGTGGTCTTCCAAGGCCTAATCACAAGCCTCCTGTTGATGCTTACATTAGGAAAGGCCCCCAGAGGATTTCCACTAGGGCTGCCAGAGCTCCTGCCTCACTGGGGTGTTTCTGGTGGGATCCACGCTCTGCTTGCCAAGGAGGTAGACGAGCAGAAAACAAAGCCACTTTTCAATGTGATCAGGAGATGGAAGAGCATCAGGCACTGAGTCAGGAAACTGGAATCCATATGAAAGGATCCTGACTCTAAATGGTCATATATCCTGGGAAAGTCTTTAAGAACCCTGGATCTCTTTATGTGAAAATAGTTTGGTCAACTTCATCATTTCTAAGACACTTAAGTTCTAAATTCTGTGAACGTCGATGTGGAAGTTTGTGTACGTAGATGATTTAGTCAGTACCTAGGGGAGCATACTAGTTTACCAGGGCTGCCACAACAGTACCCACCCAAACTTGGTGGCTTAAAATAACAGAGATTTATTTTCTCATAGTTCTGGAGGTAGAATTCAAAAATTAATATGTTGGTAGGGCCAGGCTGTAAATGAAAATCTGTTTCATGCTTTTATCTTAGCTTCTGGTGTTGCCAACC
>NW_007754360.1:7086-8038 GCF_000696425.1 Galeopterus variegatus
TCAGTAACTTGTCTGTCTTTGAGCCAGCAACCTTGCTGTGTTGCAATTCTTTATCTTATAACGGAGACTATAGCCTGGGGAAAATTTCCTGTCTTTTGGAAGTTTAACATTTGAAACTGCAAGGCTTTGGAAAACCAGGCCCTGTGCAATACATTTGCTTTATGTATACTCCAAAATCATTTCTGAGGTTATCAGAGAACTTCTAAAGGACAAAAAGGTCCAGTCATTATCTCTTAATATCTCCTATATTTATGGTAGCAATGTTGGAGTGAGCAAGACTGAAGCCATGTTGGGACCTGAAACTACATGGGCTGTAAAAGATTTTTAAAAGACACAGTTTGTTTCTTGGCATGCATTTCTGAGTTCCCTCTATTCCCATGGTTATTTGATATTTTGAATATTGGTTATGGGGCAAAATAACATTATTTACTTGAATATAAAGTTGTTTTCCAGCCAGTTGAAGATGCAGACTTGCATGTGCTACCCAGACCCTGAGATAAGAACGGGAACAGAAACTACATGGAGTCTTGGAGAGACTTTGTACCTGAAGCCTTGCACGAAGACCTTGTTGCTTACATGCCCCTCCCTCCTGCTTTTAATTTCCCATGTTCCGTTGTCTCATTGCCCTCTGTAAAAACCCCTCAGTAAATCTGAGTCTTTGAGATGGCTTTAGTCTGGCCTTTCTCCTTCAGGTTTATGAGAGAGATGGGTTAGCCTAACATCTCTCCTCAGGTCACCAGTATTCCTGAAAAAAGCTGACTTCTATTTTCGCCCACATTTGACTTTTGAGTTGTTCGTTTGTTTTTTTTTTTTGTCTGTGGGAAGGAAGTCAGACCTGGGAATTTGGTATCAATTTTGGGGAGCCTCAGCCAGGAGCAGAGTCCCTGTAACAGCAGTTTAAGTAAAGAGAGAGATTGTGAAATTGTCCCCAAATATTCAGTGAATTGAGGGA
>NW_007754361.1:0-432 GCF_000696425.1 Galeopterus variegatus
TCAGTACTCTTAAATAACCAGCCAAAAATTATGCTGTCAATCCTGAAAATATCTTAGGAGGAATTGAATAATACAGTTCACATAAGGACAGGGTTGAACGACTTGTGTATTGTAAATATAAATTTGTAAATTATCTTTATAAATTACAGATATTAACCCTTTTATCTGTCATTTGCATAGAAAATAATTTCTCCCAAATTATCCATTATTTCTTTTATATTGTTTTGGTAACTTTCTCCAACAAAATGTTACTTTTTAATGTAGTAGAATATGTTTAATTTTATTTTTATAAATTTGGGGTTTCTTGTTTTCGTTAAAATAGTCTCCTGAGCTCTCAAATTATACATATGGACTCCCAAATTTTCCTCTAGGATTTTTGGATTTTTTTACTGAAACATAATTGATTATATATAATATATATAATTATATATA
>NW_007754361.1:2190-3794 GCF_000696425.1 Galeopterus variegatus
TCTTAAGGGAGTGTTGGCAGAATAGGGGTGTGTGTGTGTGTGTGTGTGTGTGTGTGTGTGTGTGTGTGCAGGAGCAGCAGTGTCATGGATTGAATTAAGTCCCCCCAAAACTCATCAAAGCTTGAATTGTGTTCCCCAAGTTTTAGGTATTAGAAACTTAGCCCCCACCATGACTGTTAAGAGAGTGGGAAATTCTATTATGGTAATTGAAAGGTGGAGCCTTGAAGAGGTGATTGGATTGTAGGACGGTGTAGTAGTGAATGGATTAAAAATGGTGTTGGAGAATGGTTCTCAGGGCTTTAAAAGAAAAGGAGAGTCTGTCTCTCTCTCTGCTCTCTCTGCTTCCACCACCTTGCAATGTGAGACCCCTGGGNGAGAATCTTATTTATCTTATATATTTATAACATTCACGATGGTTTTAATGCTCTTTTATTTCAACTTAAAATGTAATTCCAAAATCCATAGTTAATTTTAAGATGGACTAATTTTAAACTAAAGCAATCAATGAATAACTTTTGGTGTTTTGAAATTTATCTTTTTAGAAATTAAAATGAGTAGTGACAGAGAGAACAGACATACACAGTCACCACACAATGGTTTTTACTTATGTTCTCTTGTCTGTATGTAATTATACTTTTTCTTCATTCAGATTATGAGCATAAAATCATTTCTCTATAAACAGTGTCCTAATATATGCTATGTAAGATTGATTATCTACATATTTTGAATGAGGATCATTTATTATGATGTACATTAATGAGTATTTGAAAAGAGTAGCTCCAGGGCTGGTTAATTAATTGTATCAGAAATATCATCAAGGACCCAGGTTCTCCCACCATTTTGTTCTCTCATTTTTAGATGTAACTATATTTCTCAGACAAACTCCCATTAGGATGGCAGGATGGCTTGCACAGTTCCAAGTATTATGTATAGACATGACAATGCCTTTTCTATGGGCCATTTTTTGTCACCATTTTTGGGTGTACAGTTTGATAAATTTTGTTCATACAGACATACAGCCACAACCAAAATCTAAATATAGAGTACTACCATCGACCCAGAAGGATCTCCCATGACCCTTTTATAGTCAGTCATTTCCCCACCGTCCAAAGCCCTGAAATGATTTTGTTTTCGTACTTTTGCTTTTCTAGAATGTCATATAAACAGAATCATAAGGTAGGTATGTAGTCTTTAGNCCTGGGTCACTGTCGCCACCACCAGATGGACTTTGGACTTCCCAGCCTCAGAAACTGTGAGAAAATAAATTTTGTTTTATTATAAATCACCCAGTTCCCAGTATTTTGTAATAAGCAACAGAAACAGACTAATACAGGTGGTCATGGGAGGTGGCCACAGTGGGTGAGACTGTGGAGGAGCATCAGAGGCCGGGGCAGAAAGATGCGTAGTGTCTCTGCGGCCAGTGGTGACCACAGTGGTGTTGGCAGCAGGTAGGGCATGAGCAAGAGGAGGATTATGGCTAAAAAGTGCTCAGGGTGGAGCAGATACTTTTTGTGCAAGGGAGAATTCCTCCTATGCCAATTCTGGTGTGAGAAATGCAGACACTGAAGCCCTGTGACTCTTTCTCTTCTTTATGCCACCCTCCT
>NW_007754361.1:5579-8038 GCF_000696425.1 Galeopterus variegatus
ATAAATTTTGTTCATACAGACATACAGCCACAACCAAAATCTAAATATAGAGTACTACCATTGACCCAGAAGGATCTCCCATGACCCTTTTATAGTCAGTCATTTCCCCACCGTCCAAAGCCCTGAAATGATTTTGTTTTCATACTTTTGCTTTTCTAGAATGTCATATAAACAGAATCATAAGGTAGGTATGTAGTCTTTAGTTTGTGTCTTTGAAAGATTTCTTCTGTGTTATCAAATTTATCTGTGTGGATGTCTCCCCTTTCATTGCTGGTATGAGTATGTGTCCCACTTCCACCCCATTCCTGTCTCTCTTTTCTTATCCTTCTTAGTCTGGCTAAGTGTTTATAAATTGTATTGATTTATTTAAAGGATCAGCTTTTTGTTTCATTTTATCTATTGTTTTATATGTTCTATTTTATTGATTTTTGTTTTTACCTCTAGTATTTATTTCCTTCTGCCTTAATGTGTTCTTGTTTTGTTTCTTCTTTTATTGTATCCATTATTGACTTGTGACTTGCTGTAGTTTGGATATAATTTGTTCCCACCAAACTCATGTTGAAGTTTGATTCTAGTAGCAATGTTGGGACATAAGGGCCTGGTGGGAAGTGTTTGGGTTATGGGGGTAGATCCCTCATGAATGGATTAATATCTTTCCTGGAAGTGAGTGAGTTCTCTCTCTATTAGTTTCTATGAGAACTGGTTATTAAAGAGAGCCTGGCATCTCCCTTCCATCTCTCATGCTTCCTCTCTCACTTTGTGATCTGCATGCTCTGGCTCCCCTTTCACTTTCCACCCTGAGTAGAAGCAGCCTGAGGCCCTCACCAGATGCAGCATCCTCAGAATCAGGAACCAAAAGTACCTCTTTTCTTTACAAATTACCCAATCTCAGGTATTTTGTTATAGCAATACAAAATGGACAAATACAAGACTTTACTTTTCTTTTTCTAGTAAAATCCTTTAATGCTATAAGATTTTCTCTAAGCATTGTCTTAATTTCATCTCACAAATTTTGATATGTTGTGTTTATTGTGCTTTTATTTCCATTTAGTTAAAAACATTTTATTTTTTCTTGTTTTTTTCTTTGTCATGAATTATTTAGAAATGTCATTTAATTTCCAAATATTTGTGAATATTTAAAGGTAATTTTTGTTATGTATTTTAATTTTAATTTTAGTAAATTTAAAGAACATACTTCACATGTTTTTAATTCTTCTAAATTTGTTGAGACTTTTTTTATGATCCACAATATAGTCTATCTTAGTAAAGTTCCATGTGCACTTGAATGAATACAATGTCCTTTCTGCTGTTTTTGGATAAAATACCCTGTAACTGTCGATTAGATCAAATTGTTTTAATATTATTACTCACATGTTCTGTATCCTGATTAATTTTCTGTTTTCTTGTTTCATCAGTCACTTAGAGAGGAGTGTTGATGTCTTTTGATAGATTTGTGGATTTTCTATTCTTCCAGTTTTAATAGCCTTTTAAAAAAGTGTATCAAAGCTCTGCTTTTGTCATTGTGTATCAAAGCTCTGCTTTGTGTGCATACACAGTTAAGTTTGTCATTTTTTTGTTGAATTAACCCCTTTGATATGATGTCTTTTTCTATACCCTGTAATTAGTGTATCAAAGCTCTGCTTTTGTCATTTTTTTGTTGAATTAACCCCTTTGATATGATGTCTTTTTCTATACCCTGTAATTTTTTTTTGTTCTATAAAATGTTGTCACTCCAGCTTTCTTTGATAGGGTTTGCATGACATATAGTTTTCCATCTTTTACTTTTAGCTTATTTATTTATATTTAAAGTGTGTGTCGTTTTTGGAAGTGTATAGATAGGTCTTGGTTTCTTTATCCTATATGGCAATCTCTACCTTATAATTAGGGTATTTCAAATATTTATATTTTATGTAATTGTGAATATTATTGAATATAAAATTATCATTTCACTTGTTTATTTTATTTTTACTTTAACAAATTTTAATGCAATCTGACAATCTCTTTTTGATTGAGGTAAATATATAAATATTTAATGTAATTATTGGTAGGTTAGGTGTAAATATGCAATTTTGCTAATTTTTTCCCCTTTCAGTTTCATCTGTATTTTGTTCCTTTATTTCCTTCTTTACTGCATCATTGAATTAATTGATTATTCTTTATAATTTCGTTTTTCTACTATTTGCTCATTATTTATACATCATTAGGTATTAGTAGTTGCTCTGACATTTACAATATGTATCTTTAACTATCTATCTTTAAATAATATTCAAGTACCTTATATACAGTGTAAAAAATCGTACACCAGTATATTGTTATTTCCTCCTGTTTGCCGTTATGCTATTGTTGTGATACATTTTACTTTGATATATATAATAAATATCACAATACTTCACTTCTGCTTTTAGACCAGGGGTTGGCAAACATTTTCTGTAAAGGGCCTTATAGTAAATACTTTAGGT
>NW_007754362.1:0-2202 GCF_000696425.1 Galeopterus variegatus
ACTCATTGGTGGGAGCTAAAATATAAACAAATTAATTCACCCACATACACACAAAAAAAAACCCCGGGGGGGGTGGAAAGAAGATATAACAACTATACCTTTTTGAAGTTGTTACAACAAGAAAACGGAAAGGACATTCTTGGGGGGGAGGGGAGAGAGGGAGGAGGGAGGGAGGTGTCGGTGATGGGCCATAATAATCATATACATTGTATATTGACAAAATAAAAATTTAATGAAAAAAATAAAAGGAGTTTTATTGCTTCAGGATGTATATTTAATTCTTTAATCCATTTTGAGTTGATTTTGGTATATGGTGAAAGATACTGGTCTAGTTTCATTCTCCAACATATGAGTATTCAGTTTTCCCAGCACCACTTGTTGAAAAGACAGTCTCTTCCCCAGTATGTAGCTTTGCTGCCTTTGTCAAAAATCAGATGGCTGTAGGTGTGTGGATTGATTTCTGGGTTCTCTATTCTGTTCCATTGATCTGTGTGTCTATTTTTATGCCAGTATCATCCTGTTTTGGTAATTATAGCTTTCTAATATAGTTTAAAGTCACATAGTGCTATGCCTCTGGCTTTTTTTTGCTCAAGATTGCTTTCTCTATGCATAGTCTTTTGTTGTTCCATATAAATGTCTGGATGTTTTTTTCCATTTCTTCGAAAACTGTCATTTGAATTTTGATGGGGATTGCATTGAATCTGTAGATCACTTTGGGTGAAATGGACATTTTCACAATGTTAATTCTTCCAAGCCAAGAGTATGGGATATCTTTCCATCTTCTTTTGTCCTCTTTAATTTCTCTCAAGTGCAGTTTGTAGTTCTCTTTGTAGAGATTTTCCACATTGTTGGTTAGCTTTATTCCTAAATTTTTTTTTTTTTTTGGTGGCTACTTTAAATGGGCTAGCTTTCTTGATTTCTTCTTCTGCATGTTTGCTGGTGGAGTATAGACATGCTTCTGATTTTTGTGTGCTGATTTTGTATCCTGCTACTGTGCTGAACTCATTTATCACCTCCAAGACTTTTTTTGTAGATACTTTAGGCTGTTTGATATATAGGATCATATCATCTGCAAACACAGACAGCTTGACTTCATCCTTTCCAAACTGGATGCCCTTTATTTCCTTCTCTTCTCTGATTGCTCTGGCTAGTACTTCTAACACTATGTTGAATAGGAGTGGTGAGAGTGGGCATCCTTGTCTAGTTCCTGTTTTTAAAGGAAAAACTTTCAGCTTATCCCCATTCAGGATGATATTGGCAGTGGGCTTATCATATATGGCTCTAATTATGTTGAGATACTTTCCATCTATGCCTAACTTGTAGAGAATCTTTATCATGAAAGCATGGTGAATTTTGTCAAATGTTTTTCAGCATCAGTAGTGATAATCATCTGGTTTTTGTCTTTGCTTTCATTAACGTGGTGTATCACATTTATTGATTTGCATATGTTGAACCAACCTTGCATCCTTGGGATGAATCCCATTAGATCATGGTGTATGATTTTGTGTATATATTGTTGTATTCTGTTAGCTCGTATTTTTTTCTGGATTTTTGCATCTATATTTATCAAGGATATTGGCCTGTAGTTTTCTATTTTCGATTTATCTTTTTCTGCTTTTGGTATCAGGGTGATATTTGTCTTGTAGAATGAGTTTGGGAGAATGGCCTCTGTTTCAATCTTTTGTAACAGTTTGTAGAGAACTGATATCAGTTCCTCTTTGATGATTTTATAGAACTCTGCAGTGGACCCATCTGGTCCTGGGCTTTTCTTGTTGGGAGACTTCTGATGACATCTTCAATCTCTTTTATTGTTATTGGTCTGTTCAGATATTCTATATCTTCTTGATTTAGTTTTGCTAATTTGTATGCATCCATAAATTTATCCATTTCCTCCAGATTTTCAAATTTGTTGGCATATAGATGTTTATAGAAGTCTCTAATGATTCCTTTTATTTCGGAGGTGTCAGTTGTAATATTACCTTTTTCATTTCTAATTTTTGTTATTTGGTTCTTCTCTCTTAGTCTTGCTAAAGGTTTGTCAATTTTATTAATCTTTTCAAAAAACCAACTTTTTGTTTCATTTATCTCTTGTATTGTTTTTCATGTTTCTATTTCATTTAGTTCTGCTCTGACCTTTTTTTAAAATTTTTATTTTGTCAATATACAATGTGGTTAGTTATTGTGTCCCATCACCAAAACCTC
>NW_007754362.1:7197-8038 GCF_000696425.1 Galeopterus variegatus
GGTGTATTTTCTTGGTTTTTTGCATTTCGGGTATCTGTTTTTGGGTGTTTGTTCATTTTGGTAGGGATTTTCTCTCCATTCTTGGACCTCCGATTCAATTCTCATAAGAAGTGTTTTCTGCCCTTTGCTATCAGGGCGTTTTCACACTCTGTGAACACTAGATTGGGCTATTGAGCCTTTCAAAGCGTTCCCGCAGGATGTGTAATTGTTCTTTCTTTCTTTATTTATTTCTGAGGTTCCGCCTCCTTTTGCTGGGCCCCTCCCCACTCTGTGTGCTCAGGACAGGGCTGTGGCATGTCTTCTACAAACCTTGACTTTCAGTTGAGTCATCAAACTTGTGCCCTGCCCTGCCCAGCAGGTGTCCAGTCTCTCCCATTGCCGGGAGTGAACTCCTCGGGGGAGGGTCCCTCAGCACACAATTCCTCTTTGACTCCCCCCCGCACGGGTCGGCCCTTATGGAGGGCTCACTAGCACTTTCAATGTAGCTCGAGGGGTCTCCGAGCTCCCCTCTCCCCACCAGAAATCAGTTAGGGGCTCTTCCAAACTGAGGTCCCCAGAGATGGAATCTGCCTCTCGGGAAGAGGGAGTTTATCTGGGACCTACACCCAGGGTGTGGCGGAGAGACGATCTGGGCGGGCTCCTCTTCCCTGCCCCCCGACGCTGGCCGGGGGCTTCCCATGCTACCAGCCCGGTCTGAGTTCCATGGGGAGAGTGGGATTGTAGGTCGGTCCACCGGCCCCGGGGTGCCCCGTGTCGAGGTAAGCAAATGGCACGTCTCCGGCCAACCGGAATGGCTGGCCTGCCCTCACTAAGCCGTCCGTCTCCGCCCCCACCTGAGAAA
>NW_007754363.1:0-8037 GCF_000696425.1 Galeopterus variegatus
CTTACTAATTTTTAGACCCAGATAAAATCCTAAATATACAGTTTGCTTTTCCTAAAGGCAAGCCAGCCATTGCCAACATACTTATAGAGTGAGAAAATGTGCATTGCTTTTCTGGGTACCTTACAGAAAAGATAGATGGCATAGTCTCTGCCCTCTGGGGAGCATAAAGAAAATAATGAAAGAAGTGGTTTTCTCATAAATGCGTATATTAACATTTGACTTCATAAGAGATGCTCATCTAAAGGACAGTATTTTCCCTTGAAGTTAAGAAGTTTTATGATAGATCTAACAGTAAAAGGGAAAGAAAAAAGGTCATGGGGCTAATAATAATAATTAGCACTTATGTTGGCACTTTCTATCTTCAAAGCATTTGGTGAAAGATTAACTTGCTATTTTCCCCAATGTTCTTGTCAAATTTGTAAAGCTTTGGACTGCTCTGATGTTCACTCTGGTACAATTCCATGTAACATATAAACATTCATTTGATATTTGCATACACACACTACTGGAACTCTGATTAGCCTGCACAGTATCTGATACCCAGTAAGCTCACAAACTTTGGTGGGAAGAATAGATGGTACTTAATCCAAAGATTCACTCAAAATTGACTAAAGAAAGGATTATCTCTTTAAGCACCCAACCATGTCTTAACAAAATGATCTCGTTCTCTGTTTTCTCCATTTAAATCATGAGCTCCTTGAGGACAGTGTGTTTTTTGGGTTGGTTCCAAAAACTGTATGTTTTTCATGTTGGTTTCAAGGATCACCTAGGCCTGTGCTGGCTCAGAGTGATGCTTAATAATCATTCATTGAAGAATAATAATGAAGTCATTATTGATAAACTACTATTAAATACAAAGTATAAATAATATATGGTATTTTTCCTGCCGTCTAGGAAATTAGTACAGAAGAGAAAGCATTACAGAAAACAAGTAGACACAAAACACAAAATACAACTAAGTACTACAATTGAGAGGCACAAAAAATCAGTACATGGGGAGGATCATATTTGTTTTGTTTTTCTTGTATTTTGTTTTTGCCTTCTCAGCCCATTAACCCCACCTCCTTCCTTGGGTTTATATATGTCTATCTTTTGGCCTGCAATAAAATGTCACAAAATATAAAATACTACATTTCCTAGTCTGCTTAATATAGGAACTTCATTCATTTGGGAACTTCATACATACATACAAAAAAAAAAGTTTCTTTCTGTACAAAATAACAAAAATACATACAGAAAAACACACACACAACATAAACTGAACTTTAATGCTAACCTTTAGCCTAAATTAAAGCTTCAGGTATTTTGAAGAAAAAGTGCTACAGCTTCAAGCTTTAATTGATATTTTTAAGATTTTTATAAATTTGAAGAAAGTTTAATTCTGAAAGAAAATTCTGTTTAAATTCTTTGTAAGGTGAAAATTTGTTTTCATCACTTTCCTTTGCATGTGGCTTTTGCAGCAGTTGCGGAAATTCATAGTCCCACTGCTTATTTGAATCCATTGTGCTTTTTCAGGGAAATTCTGAATCTTGTCGGGGTATTCTACAAGGACTCTAAATTAACATATCCAAAACAAAATTCATTAACTTCCCCTGAAACCCAAACCTGTTATTTTCCCCAGCTATGAAGGTCACCAAACCTAGGATACCTTCCTGACTCTTCCTCCCATACATCCCTGTCTCATCAGCCAGGGACTTCTATTTATTCTACCCCCTCAGTGCCCCTCTAATTTCCCTCCCTTTATCCCTGCTGTGTCAGTCACGTTCCAGTACCATGGTCAGTGGATCACTCAGTCTCATCCTACTTTACCCGCAGCTCCACCCCTCCTTCCTCCAGACTCTCCCCTTTCCAAAAAAACGATCTTTACTTCACCACTTATGCCAATTACCAATTTACTGTCTCTAAGATCCCAAATATACCCTTTTCTGCCCTGCTTCATGATACGGAGCTGGACCCAATAAACATCTTTTGTGAGCAGGCGCAATGTTAGGCCTTGTCAGTAGAGGGCGCTAGAAAGGGACAGGCACGAGGAAGGGGCTTCTCCTCCTGTTTCCAAGGCTATCCCTCCTGCAAAGTGCTGAGCAGCTTCCTTGCCCATTGGCAGCTCCCCTGCCAGCAGTGTACAGTAGACCCAGCGACACAAACCCTCCAACAAGCTTCGCCCTCATCACAGCAGGTGGCTTTCTTCCTAGCAGCCCAGCATCACTGGACCACACTGAGTGAATCACAGCCTTGGAGCTGGGGAGGAGGGACTTCCTCCAAGTTTGTTCTTTTTTAAAAAAAATTTAATTGACACGTTGTAATTATACACACTTATGAGGTGCAGTCTGATGTTTTTAAACATATATACGTTGTATAATCAGGTTAGGGCAGTTAATGTATCAATTGCCTCATGCATTTATCATTTCTTTGTGGTGAAAACATTCAAAATCCTCTCTATTTGAATGCTCTCTTTCAGCCCTATGAGTAATGACTGCTCCCTCCATTCCATTTCTGTTCTCTTGAGAATTCCCTTAATACTTCTTAGTAGGTAATACTCTTTAATTAGTTCATTATTTTTACATAATATTAAATTTTCCCTGTTCAAATTGCTATTTTGGCTTCTGTCTCCCAACCGAACCCTGACTGGTTCACCACTTTTGCTCATTCTAAATATAAGTTAAATCATAACAACTCCTGCTAAAAATCTGTAATGACTTCTTATCCTGTACAGCACTAAGTCTAAGATATCTTTGAGTCCAAAACAAAAGTCTAGTTGAGAACTACAATCACACAGTTTGACTGTTTTCATGGATCAGATGGCCCAAAAAAGGATTAAACTTCTACTTGTCTTTGTCCTCAGTAGAAATGATATTTAGCCATATAATGCCAAAAGTGACTTGGACATGCCTACTCTCTCTTCGGGTAAAACAAGCTCAGCCATAATAGTAATCAGCTCTTTCCATCGTTCCAGCTCAGCCCAAAGGCCTTCAACACATGCCCTGAAAAGAGACAGGAAAAGTACTGAAAGAATTCAAGGCATGTTTGAGACAAACTTTTCTCATTGCTTAAGTCTTCTCCACCTATGTCACTTTAAAAGGCCCACAGTCGGGGCCAGCCCAGTGGTGCACTGGAGAGTGCGCCACTTGGGAGCACGGTGGCGCTCCCGCCAAGGGTTTGGATCCCATGTGGAGACCAGTTCCCACTCACTGGCTGAGCGTGGTGCGGGCGCAACACCGAGGGTTGCGATCCCGTTGCCGGTCCCCAGTGCGGGCGCGACACCAAGGGTTGCGATCCCGTTACCGGTCAGTAAAAAAAAAAAAAGGCCCACAGTGGTGTGGCAGTGAGTATAGTTCCAGGCTGCCGTATCTTGCTCCTCTCCCACAGACATCTCCAGGAGGCCAATTCATCACATTCTTAACAGCACTCTTCAGATTTATCTGTCAGGGCAAAGGATCCAGATTAAAAATCAAACAACCATTTCACTTGCTTGACAAGGATAGACCCAGGCTGCCAAATTTCCATCCCTATCACTGGGGAACAGGACTTTAGGAAATAAATAATAAATGCCTTCTGACCTGGGGCCACCTAGCCTGGAATACTTGAGACTTCTTATCTTAGTGCAAGAATTATTCCAGTTAATAGGTTAAGGGATATATACAAGATTACCGGTAATCCTGTCACACACTGTTGTTCAGTACTTATTTGAGATGCAGGACACACGTATTTAAGAATTAGCTCCCTCTCTCCCTACTCATACCCTTAGAGTGACACCACTTCCTGCTGTCTTCTCTTATGGAATAGAAATGAAGAATAGTTACACTAGGGGAGTTATTACAATCAGGCTCTTTTATATCTTTAAGGCAATTATAGGCAAAGACAAGAGTGCCTAATGCACAGCATTTTCAGAATTTGTAATTTTGGCATTTCATCTTGCCAAGCCATGATAACATCCAGATGTTGCCCTATTGAAAGGTGTTAAATAGACTAAACCTCAAGCCAAGAGTACTTCCAAGTTTTATTTTGGGGGCTTCCAAAATGTAAAGTATATATTTTTCTTTAAAATGTCAAAATTTTAGTGGTTTAGGAAATAATGTTCTAGTCTGCATCTTGTCTTGCTGTCTAATAATAATAATAGCATCAGTAATATTTTATTTCATTTAACAAACACATAGAGTGTTGACTATGTGATTTTCAAATATTAATTCATTTCATTCCCTCTGTGCTCTCTCCTGGTACAACAACCTTCAACACAATTTCTCCAGATTAATTGTTATTTAATTCCAGTTGGACGGGGTACAATGCCACCTCTTCCAGGGTTATTTGCATGTAATCAAAAGGGAAATGAGACTCATTGAAGATTTGCCTTTGCTAGGAGCTAGGATGGGGCAGTCTTCATATATCCAAGAGGAGAAGGTACTGTGCTCATTCACAGAGTGCCTAAGAATTAGGCAGAAAAAAATTAAACCCTGGAGTCAATACTCCCCAGTCACATTCTGGGCATGAGTTAAGGAACCAGGCATATGCAGGAAAAGAAACAACCCATAGACGTGGCCCTGCTGTGTGCTGGGTGATGGAAGAAATATTGGCACAGGGTGCTGAGGGGGCACTAGGGAAGGACACATTACCTACACTTTGGGCATCAAGGAGGGCTTCCCAAGGTCTAAGGAGAGATCCAAAAAATGGGAAAGCACTATGTATCCAGGCCCATAGAGCTAGCCCTGCCCACCACTCCCCCAAACCCTTAGTTTTTCTGCCTTTGCCTTTGAGACTGTTCTTTCTCTTGAACCAAATGTCTGGTGGTAGAAGGAGCATGTATTATTTGGGAACACAATGATGAGAAAGACACGGCCCCACATACTTGGAAAAGTTCACAGAGTCCAAAGTAAAAGACAGATTGAAAAAAAAAAAAACAATTGAAAAACAATTCAGCCCCTCATTTATTCATTCATTCCATAAACATCTCCCAGTCACAGTTTGGAGGTAAAAATACATGCAAAATGGTACATCAGTACAGAGATGCTACTACCCTACCAAGGAGAACCCAAAACAAGTAGCAAGAAATTGAACAATCTAAGCTAAGAAAGGATTCTTGTTCACCCTGTTTAGAAAGTCTTTATATCAGGTGGAGGTGAGAGTTGGGATGTTTGTAACTATCAGGGAAAAGAAATGACTTTTTTTTTTTTTTTTTTTTTGGCTGCTGTCTGGTAGGAAGAGCCAAACCCTTGACCCTGGTGCTTGTTATCAGCACCGTGCTCTAACCAGGTGAGCAACCAGCCAGCCCAGAAGTGACACGTATTCAGCACTTTCCTCATAAAATCTCCAGGAGGCCCGTGAAGACGGTAAGCTCTCTGGGGACAAGAACTACATCCTACTCACCCCCACGATCCCAGCCCCTCATCAGTAGCTGGTATATAGCAGGTATTGTCCCCGCCACCCCTCCTGCCCCCAGCTGGTATATAATAGTTAAAAAGTATGTTTTAAACTGCACCTATATGAGGCTTTTCAATTCTGGTTTTTCTGACTACAGATAGCACAAAGGACTGAAAAACCACACAAAATAAAGGAGTGAATTCTTAGGTACTACTAAATTCCCTAATCGTTTGATTTTAAAAGTATTTTTAACTTTTAAAATCTATTCTTGGTAGATGTACAAGGCTAAAACCCGGGTTTAGGTCTCATTTTATAAATTATGTTTTTAAATCAATTACTTCAGCTGCCTTGAAAAGTCTGTAAAACAAGATCTGTGAGGTTGCAGAGGGAGAAAGAATCAGAAATCAGGAGGCAGCCGCCGGCCCAGGGGTGTTTGTTGTACATTCGTTCTAGACATTCACCAGGAGCTCAGAAAGAGAAGTCGAGCTTGCCCAATCAATAGAGTTTCTACCGTGTTTCATCTCTTTGGATTTACAGGATGATTTGGTAATTCTGTTTCTCAAGCTTGCACATTTTGAGCAAACGAGTATGATCATTGGTGTCTTAGCCCATTAGGCTCTGTATCCGAAAGCTACCAGTCCCCAGTGAGAAGTTGGCTTTCTTCCAAAACGCAGACAGTATTTTAGGGGAAACATTTTTTTCCATACCTACCAAAGTCAAGGGAAAGTTTATGTCGTGTCCCCATCCACTTCAGGACCAGCTTGCTCTCTAGCAGGGTCTGCCCCTGAGCCTCACTGCAGGTGACACCACGACAGTGTGGACAAAGTGCACCACCAAGGGAGGTAGCTTTCTAAGCATCACGTTGATCCTGCTGCAGCATTGGAAGTGTCATCCCATTAGACAGCAAGCAGCACGTGAGGCCCCACTGAATTTCCCAACGACTAAGAGTATTTGAATATGCTGCCCTTGTAACACTGGCTGACCCTGGGGAGCTGCCTTTACTTGTTAATAACAGCTCCTGAGTCTTGCCAGTTAATGTAAGACACTCTCCAGAGACATGCTCCGTCACTTCCTATTTGGATTCAAGAATCTTGATTGCAACCCAGAGACCCAGAGTCTAAGAGGAGGGGAGGAGGGGGGAGGGAGATGGAGCTGGCAGAGGAGAAGGCCAGGATGAGGCAGGGGTCAGGGAGAGAACATGGATGTACTGATGGAGGAGGGACGGACCAACGCACAGAGAAACAGATAGAAAGAAAGATATAAGGAGATAGAACAAGGCAAAGACAGAGAGGGAGAGAAGGAGAGGCTGAGTGGAAATGACATTTTCCAAAGCAGAGCTCACAATCCTCTTTTCAGACATGTTAGTTATAGGTTTCCAGTGCCATCGATGCTTGCCTCATATTCCAAGAGTTGACAATGGTCATTCCTGAAAGACCCACTGAGTGGAGCAGAGACATGGGTTAGGCCAGCAGATGAGCTGAGAGGAAAAGAGAGATGCTTTTCAATTTGGACAATGATTTCCAGGAAGGAAGGTTGTTATCCAGGGAGAAAGACGTACGGCCCCTCCTCATGAAGGCAGCACACATTTTGAGCTGACTGAAAAGAAGAATCATCTGATAAAATGTTTGAGGGAAATAATTTGAGGGTAATGGAGAGAAAATAAAGGCTTATATCCATATTATCATGCCTGCACTTGCTAATTAAATCCTCTTTTCTTCTATTTTCTGCATTCTCACTTGTGCTTCTATTTTTTTTCCATGGGTGGGGAGTGGGGAGAAAAAACAAGGGCTCACCATGTTTCCATCAAAAAGAAGAAAAAAAATGAGTAATTTCCATAATATATTATTACAGCAGGAAAATTTAAATTTAGTGTTATAAATCTTTTTTGTTCACCAAGTATGCTGTCAATTTGAAGAACAACTGTTTGGTTCTTTCTACTTTATCGTGTGTGAGTTTAATTAATCACAATGGAATCCTATTGAAACTATTTTCCAACCCAAGAGGCAATTGTTTCCTATAGCACGATGTTTCCTAACTAAGGACGGCATTAAACTGGAGAAAACATTAAAACCCTGATGCGCATCATAATGAACTCGATGCAAAGTAGTTATATTAATGTAATGGAGTTGAGATCTTAATTGCACTCGTGTTTATATTTGCAACCTCCTTTTTTAAAGCCTTTTCATTTTACTAAATGATTTGAACAACGAGGTAGGAGAGGTTACATGGCCTGCTAAATAGAGATGGGTTTCACCACACTAAAAGAGGAAAAATGAATCTGGGAGGGAAGACTGGCTAATTTAATTTTGTAAAGTAGGTTTTATTCTCAGTTGATAATGGCTAAAATTGCTCTGTGAAAGCAATCTTTCCAGAGCCAGAAAATGTTCTCTGGATGCTCAAAAAGAAGCATGTCCAAGAGCCCTTTTTGTTTCTCCCTATGACAACCATTAGCTGCCACTGAAAAACCTCCAGCTTGAGTGCTGAATCCTGTACAAAGCAATTTAGGCAGATGCATCCTCTGGCCTCTGATTTAAAATAGCTGATATATAAGACAACTTCCAGCCAAGTTTAGGATGGGAGAGATCACACAAGAGGAGGTGAAAGGGAAATCCCCCATAAAGCCACCTATAGAATAAATACTCAGTAAGAATTACTGCTGGATGAATGAATGAATGAATGAACGAG
>NW_007754364.1:0-8037 GCF_000696425.1 Galeopterus variegatus
TTCCCAAGCCCCTAACCATGCTAAAATGGGGACATGGTTAAACTATTTGTTAAAATTGTTTACCATATACCTACTTGAACCATGTTCATGTATTGCCAAATGAACAAACCCCCAAATCAATGGAAGAAAATCATTGGAAGGGGGACACATTTCTTAGTTGGACCTCTTTTGGCTTTAAGCCAGAGCCTTTTCTGCTCTCCAGCCCTCCACCACCTTGAGTCGGGGAATTTCACAGACAGTTGCCAATCCTGGGCTTTACCCATTTGGCTGAGGAGGCTACTCACTCTGGACATCAATGTGCAATGAAACACTTCCTGGCTCAGACTTCCAGGGGAATGCTTGCTGTTTTAGTGCCATGATTTTGTTCTCAAGCAAAAAGAGGCAGTGAAGGATTTTACTATCCAAGAAGGCAAAAGAAACTCAGTCTCCTTCCACAGAAACTACTGTCAAGTGTTAGTGATCCTACTCGATACATCTGTGCACTTGATAAATATCAAGGACAATGTACATAAAGCCTAGAAACATAGTTATGGTGACAATGATGATGAGGTCATGTTTCTAGACTTTATGAACACCCTGCATATTTATTGTCTTTCACCCCTTCCCTGGAAAACATAATTCATCTTTCTCTTTATCAGATAGACATCGGCAGTCAGCAGAACTTCCCCCTTTTACCAGAAAAGAAAACAAAAACATAAAAAAGAAACCTTATTTGGAATGGAAATATCCCCACTGCATTGTCAGCAATGAGTGGGATACTATTTATTACTAAACATCTAAATTTATCATCCTTGAAGAATGCTGAGAAAGGAAGAAATGCCTTCCTGGGTGGTTAAAGAATGTGTGGGTTCTGAGAACAGCCTGGAAAGCCGTCAATGCCTAAGAGGCTGAAATCACGCATCACAGTATCTGTGATAGATTGTGGGCACACATAACCAATAATGGCTCTCTGCAGGAGGGACCCTCATTTCTTCTCAAAGAGTATAAATGACTATTCAGGTCTTGAGGCTCCAACAATACAGGTGTTCATGAAAGGCAATCATCAGAAAGGTCAACACAATAGTCAATGTCCATTTTTTCCTGTGTTCAGAAATCCAGTCTAATCTAACCCGTGTGGCAAACTGTCAACCTCTGAGCTTCCCATATTTACATATATTCTATTGCTTGACCTTCAGCATCTTTAGGTGAATACAGACACCAAAAACCAGTCACAGAAGAGGTTTGCATTAGTAGACTAATTTTCTGCATTATTAAGCCATTACTCTAATCTTCATTAAAGATAAAACTTTATCTTTAAACCTAGATGTGAGTTTCTGCCAGATTCCCCAAGGTTAATGATAAATTGAAACAATGTCATTAATCTGTGGTATGGGACATGGAGATGCTGGTGGTGAGGAGAGGGGCAGGTGCACAGAAGAGGTCTAATCTCTCATAAGGCCATTTGTCCTGCCACAGCAGGACACGGAAGACTTCACATCTCTTCCCGATACACCCCATTTGAGATCTAAGCAAAGGAAAGTGGTGGGTTACTTCTGATTCAGAACTAACCAGCCATTTCCCCTCATTCAACCACCACATGCCAGAGTTACGCACACTCTTCACTCTCCACTGCTGCGTAGTTGCCGACTTCTTTGAAGCTGATGTTTCCTAGGTGGAGAACTCCCGCCACTATCTGCAACACCAGCGTTTGCTCTTCTGCGAAGATCCCGATCACATTCATTGCATGCTGGGAGAGGAAAGAGAAATTATCCAGACAAGCCGGCCATCAGCTTTATAAGCCAGTAATAAAGAAGCCAAAGCATAGATTGGATTGTGCAGTTATGTGCGGTTTAGCTTGAGATGGCAGCTGGAAGTCCCCGAACAATGTGATCACTGGCCAATGCATACATTCTTCTCAAGTCTCAAAGTTGTGCTGGAAGGGCAGTTCTATATTTAAATTTAGCATGTTATCCTCCAAAAACAAGGGCCAGAGAGCTCCGGGAGGAAAGATACTCAGAGAAGCTGTAGCCACATACAGGGCTGCAAGCCTGCCCTTGTCTCTTGGTGTGTTCTTGTTGCCAACTCTCTCCCTCTAATGGCACTGCTCTGCTCTTTCCAGCTATTGCAAGTAGACTCAGGACATCTTTCCCTTCACTGGGAGGGATGAGAATTGATTGTACTTGTAAAAGGATCTTGATTAAAAATCAACAGGAAATTGAATAAAGGCATTATTAAAAAGGCTAGTTGTGGAGGTCCATTAAATTCATTAAAAATAGCTGAAATGTTTGCCTTAGCTCTCGGAATCCTAAGAGAATTACACTGTAGGACCAGCATGCAGGCCCTTTATCTGCACTTGTTCTCCCAGCTCCTTTGATGCCATGTGGCCTCTTGATACCATCTTATTGTCCAGGCACCAGGACACAGTCTGTCTGAACTCCTGTCCCTTTCAAGTACAAATGTCAGCTCCACTCAAACTGAATCTCCCTGGCTCATTCAGGGTTTCCCACTCAGTTCTGAATGGGCGGAGGGACAGGACCGGCTTGTAGCTGACTCAAAGCACAGTGGTAATGCAGTCCTTTGCGGCTAAATGGGGTTTACCCCTAGAAAGTTCTAGATTGACTAATTTAAATTGTTTTCCCCAGGATGCTACCCCTCAATAATCTACCTAGTTTCACAACTTGTATTGCAACATACATACAATGTGGACCTCATGGAGTAGAAGGACCGTATTCGGATCTGTACAATACACAGGTAGAGAGAAAGTCCTCAAAAACAGAAAAGAAATGAAGAGGGTGGAGAAAAGACTAAAGGTGTTCCAAAATTTCTAAACCTAATTAAGATCGTAACTGTGCTGTTTGCTTAGCTGTCCTAAGGAAACAGCTCATCAACTGTGTAGGCCGTCAGCACACAGGAATGCTAAATGTATTTCCCACAATAGTTTTTGCCTGATTGTCAGGGCTTCTGTAGGGAGACAATGATGAATTCAGTTTGTTGACCCATCTTGAATCCTTAAGTGGTCCTCAGGCAATTGGGAATATGGCTATTTAAGGGTGCTGAAACATGTGCTTTAGGATATGGAGTGCTTACAGCAGAACGAGGTGGAAATTCCATGCTGCTCTGTTAACCTTGGCCACCCTTTCTAGCACAGGCAATGCCCGTTCTGGAGAGCACATCCTGCCTGGCCCTGAGCCAGCACTTACCAGAGTTTCCTGAAACTCCCGCCTGTCGTCAATGTCATCAACCTTGTAAGACCCGGAGAGGCTCAGGTAGTAATAGTAGTCCATGCTGGTGATGCCAAGGCTATGCTTCTGCTCTGCGGAGGCACCTTCAATGAGCTGGAGCAAGAGAAGGTGGGATGTGCCATGATGTGGACCACAAAGCACCCAGTCACCTCTCAGCTCCTGCCACCACCATCCCTGAGCTCAGGCCATGAGAACCTTCTACCCCTGCTTCCTGAAATTATGGGTGCTCCTAGTCTACAATATATGAAGGGGCTTCCAAATATCTGCTCAACTTGTAGTAGCCCCAAATCATCTCTGCAGTTTCTGATTCTTAACTCTGACAAGAACTGCAAGAGCTGAGGATTTTCCCTTGTCCAACAGAGGGAACTTTACTCCTACACTTGTGATCCCTTAGAAGAGGGAAAGCAAAACCGATTATAATCACTTTGTTCCTGCCAAGCTTGCTTATGGCTTCTTAAAGTGGAGCTGGCTCCTCCATGCTTCTCAGTACAGAATGCATAGTAAAAACAGCTGTATGCCCGCTCTTGCCACATTGATTGTCTCTTGGCTTTTTGCTCCAGCTCTGAGGTCTGGCTTAGGTCTGGGCAAGATCCTTTCTAGGGCTCCAGCCAGTGTTGCACTGGAAAATGTTTGACCATCAACTCTTGGGAGAAACAAAATTGATCTGTAGTGTTTGCCAGTATTCATGGTGTAAATACTCCCACCACAACTGACTTCAAATGAGCAAAGGAATGTCACAGAAGGAAGCGGTGGGAAGGGATGCGCACAGCGTGGGCCAGCTCCAGCACCACGACTCTGACCCAATGACATTTAGAGAAACAGAGGCAGCTGCTATCCATGCTTCTCCATCATCAAGTTCCTCGTGTCATCTTGGCTCCCCTCCCTGCAACATCTCAGTAGCGGCCTCATCTCCATTTCTGAGTTCAAGTTCGAGTTCGAGTTCAAGGTCAAGTTCAAGTTCAAGGTCACCCTATGACATCAGGTGCCCTTCATTTTCTTCCCTGTGTCCTCAAAATCTTTTTGTACACCTCCTTTTTGGTCTTCTCCCCTCTCCCAGCACATGGCCCCTCTCTCCCACATCTTCAAACCTCCCTTTCTCTAACAGGCTTCATCTATAAACACACTGCTCATTCCCTTCCCTAGAAGCTTTTCCCGGACTGAACTTCGAGCCACAGTATCGACTTCCCCACCACGACTCAACCACCTGCATTTGGTTTCTCCCCTCCCCACTCTGATGAAATTCCTCTACTTTCCAGTGGCAAAGTACTTTTACCTTTCTTGGTCCCCAGACCTGGGGCCCGTCCCTGAGCATTTGACCCCATTGCTCATCCCCCTGAGGCTTCCCCTGGCTTTGGTGACACTGCAGGACCCTGAGTTTCCCGCTTCTCCTCTAACCACTTCCCTGTCAGCATCACTGGCTCCTCAGTGTCTCCTCGTCCTACACGTGGAAACCACCCCCAAGTCCTGTACGGGCATTATTTTTCCATCCACACTCACTCCTACTGGAGCCTCACCTATTTCACAGCTTCAACCACTACTTTCATGTCAGAATCTTGAACCCCTGAGCTCACCAGCTCCCAGCCTCTACCTTAGTGGTTTCTGACCTTCAGGAAGAGGACTCCTGGAGGGTGGTGGGGATTGGATTTACTGGGAAGGGTCCTGACATCCATTCTGTACTTCTGTCTAGTGCTCAACAAATAAGGCACTATGTGTGTGCCTGTGTGTGATAAACACAGTTACTTTCCATTTGTGTGTGTATGTTGCTTTGATTAATATAATTAAAAGCATTACTGAATTCACAGCTCATTTATGTATTTTTTCAACCAACAGAGATACCAATAAAAAGAATTAACCTGCCATCATTTAAGATGTCCGTGTAATCAAAAGCATGAATGTGAGCTATCACTGTTTAACTTCCTTCTAATCCAGTGACCTTCAAACTAAAAACAAAACAAGTCACCAGGCCTTTCTTCAAAGAAAATCTGATGTGGATCCCTAATGTATAAAATATTAATAAGAAAACCCAAGCATAAAACACTTGTTTATGGCATCATCATATTTTTAAAAAGTACTTAAAAACATTTTTTAAAATAGTTGAATTTGGGGCCGGCCCGGTGGCGCACTGCTACAGTGTGCCGCTTGGGAAGCGTGGCGGCGCTCCTGCCGAGGGTTCGGATCCCACATACAGACCAGTTCCCGCTCACTGGCTGAGCGAGGTGTGGGAGCAACACTGAGGGTTGCGACCCCGTTGCCGGTCCTGGCCCGGTACGGGCGCGACACTGAGGGTTGCGATCCGTTGCCGGACACGAAAAAAGACAAAAAGGAAAAAAAAAAAAGTTGAATTTGATGATTGCTAAGTCTGGAGTCCAGCTGAAAAGCACCCAGCACACTGCTCTAGCCCCAAACTTTCCATGGCTTCTGAGGGTTGAAGTGGAAACTTTTTGACTTGGTATTCAAGATCTCAAGCCTATTTCAAATCTTCTCCCCAACAGTCCACCTTTGGGGGGCATCTGCCCCTGTAAACTGGCTGAGGCCTGGCTCACTGACTGGCTTTCCCTCTCACCTTTGTCCTGGTCACCTTGTCCCTGATCAGCCCCCGCCGCTCTCTATCAGGGGCTCTGCCACCTTAATGGCTCCCCTTGCCACCCCAGCCAAATCTCCCCATGTAAATTTCTATTGGGCAAAGAACCAAACACTCCTGCTTTTGTTTTACAATTATGTCAACACTTTCCTGATTATTTTATTTTGGGGGAATTTTTGTCTTATCATTCCAATTAGAACTTATTCCCCTTGAGGGTAGAGACGGTCTCACAGGGCTGCGCACTGACTCACACATACTATTGTAACAATCCTCCTTGGCTTGTCAGCTAGACTGTCCAAAGCTGCAGGCGGAGAGAAAAGAATTTTTTTTTTTTAATGTGGAGAAAGGAATAGGAAGTAGGAAAGAAAAATCATAAAGGAAAACCTGGTAAAATATGTGAAAACTCCGCTCTCCGGGGTTCCTCATCACCACCCTAGATTTTTCCAGAAGGAAGTTGGAGATCTTTCCACCATCTGGTTCCCCACCTGGACTGAACTGGATTTCAAAGTATTTTCCCTGTAAGAAAGTTAGTGATTTCCTTCAATGGTTGGTGAAAAAAAAAAAAAAAACCATGATGTTCCAAAGAATACTGTATATAATTCAAGGAAATTCATTAAAAGACACATTCTGAATTATTCTTAATTCTGGTCTAGACTTCCTCACCTTTTTCCTATCAGACAATAACTGTGCTTTTGTCCAATCACACAATTCTGTAGAGTGAGAAAGAATCCATCATCTAGCCTGACTAAATAAGGATATGCTATATTCCTCGCCATTTTCCCCTAGGAGGTGCTTGCTTGCTGCTCAGCCGGAATGTGTAAAGAATAGGGCAGATTAAAATGCCAAGGTCACGGTTGTGATCCCCAGTACTGGCCAGCCGTCAAAAATAAAAAGAGAAAAAAGAATAAGGCAGAAGAATCACATGGTACCCTTAATCTGATGAGTGAACTCTGTCAGCTACTTCCAGAGGAAGCAAATTTTCCCTCTGGCAGACTTCAATTCATGGCTTTGGGCAAAAGTTGTCAGTCCTTTTTACCCCGGGAGCATCTAAAATGCTTATCTAAAATAAAAACACTTTATTAGAAATAAACTTCTTTCCAGCTACTTGTGGGTCTGGGGGTTTTTGTTACTGTTGTTGGTATTAATATTCCCAATTATTATTTAATTTCTGCTCATCGGAACAAAGGAGAATAAAAGCCTGGAATTTAGTTGGAAAAGGTATCCAGAATGTTAATGGTATTTTTTTTCTCACTAGAACTTAGTTTCTCTCCAGTCCTCTGAAACTTAAGCACCCTCAGGGGCCAGGAGGGTAAATTTAAATTAAGGAAAAGCATCAGGGAGTGGTGCGGCCTAAGTCCAAACTGAAGAGCGTGCCCGGCCTAACTCGTTCATACTTAATATTACAAAACCCTGCAGGCTGACTGAATGTGCGCATCTCAGGGCTGAACTCCGCTGGGCCTCAAGTCTACAACTAGAGACATGAACTCACTGAGTACAAGAAAAGTACTTTGCGTGCTCTGCAAATGTGTGAGTATTTGCTGCGTTCTTCTTAAGTTGCTTCCAGATTCCAGGTGTCAGAAAGACAACAAAAGAAGGCCACCCTCTAATTGTCTATTTGTCTTAATCTGATGACCCCTCCTCCTGAGAAAACCAAAAACAAACACCCAGAAGCACCAGACGTAGAGAACCACCAACCACGTCAGTGCATCCTGAGTGTCAGTGCATCCTGAGAAAAGCTCTCTGGACACGATCCCTCTGTGCTTCCTGTGGGGGCCACCCTTCACCACCTCTCTTTCGGCATGTTACAGAAGGAACAATTCAGTGCTGTCCCCTCACTCCCTATCAATTGGGGGAAAATGAAACCAAACAGGTCAACAAACCCAGGAATGGCAGGTGTAGTAAATGGCAAATTCCCAAGTCCTTCTAGCAGTAATTCTCAATTTTGGCTGTTAGAAACACCTGCCTGTTAGAAACACCTTGACTGTAAGAAACACCTGAGGAGTCTTTACAAAATGCCAGTGCCTGGTGCCATCCCAGACCAAGTAAATCAGATTCTCTATGGACTGACCTGTGTAGTTTCAAAAAGTACTTGGGTGACTTTTTTTATGTAGCTAAGGTTGAGAACAACTGCTCTAATGTAATCAAATGCTTATACACAGTTCAAAATTGTCATATAAAAGTAAAAACTCCTAATTGCTGTATAGCAGCCCGAGGTGGGGGTGAGTTGGGGGGGGG
>NW_007754365.1:0-8035 GCF_000696425.1 Galeopterus variegatus
ACACAGTGACAGCCAAAAAAAAAAAAAAAAAGAGAAATGATAGTTTCACTTAAGGACGTCCTTGGTGAAGAAGTAAAAATTATCAATTAGATTAAATGTTGAGCCTCAAGCAATTGTCTTGGTATCATTCCATGTTGTGAAATGGGAAGGAGACATGAATATAGCACTGGTGCTGCATACCCAAGTGTGATGGTTCTCTTGCAAAGAGCACTTGTGTGTGTAAATGTTTGAGTTGTCAGCAGAATTAGCTAGGCTTTTTTTTCAAACCATGCTTATTCAAATTTGAATATCTGGTACATGTTTTCTTTGAAAATGAATGAAGTAAGTCTGTCACTTCAAGGAAAATCACTGAGAGTAGTTGTTGTCAATGACAAAATTTTGAGCTTTCAAGCTAAAACTAGAATTTTGGAAAACGTATATCCACCACTGCGATATACAATTGACACCTTCTTAATACTTAAATGCTTTTCTGATGATATCAGTAGTGATATTAGCAAATATGATTTTTTAAATATTGTGTAATGAAGCATGCCAACATTTGGAAGATCTGCACAGCTCAATAAACCAATGTTTTCCAAATGACCATCACAATGTTACAAAATCACAAATGGGTAGAAGATTTATTCAAAACACAAAATCAACCAGAGGATTTTAATGCAACAGAGCAAACAGAACTCATGAGTCCTTTCAGATTCCACGTTACAACTTACCTTTAAGAGACAATCACTTGTTGAGTTTTGGCATAGTATCAAAGATACTCCTACTATGTCTGTTTCTTTTCTTTTTTTTTTTTTGTCTTTTTTGTGACCAGTAAGGGGATCGCAACCCTTGGCTTGGCGTCGCCCACACCACGCTCAGCCAGTGAGTACACCGGCCATCCCTATATAGGATCCAAACCTGCGGCAGGAGCACCACTGCACTCCCAAGTGCCGCACTCTCCCGAGTGTGCCATGGGGCCGGCCCCTAGTATGTCTGTTTCTACTCAACACTTCTGGCACCTAATGTGTGGGTTTTCCACACCAACCATTTCTCTACAGACATCAGCTGGGTATCCTACAGTTTAACTCAATTCTGACACTATCAGGAGTTAGCGCAGACCCACAGGTTTAAGGGCTCAGTCCCACAAGATTGCCCCCATTTCAGATGACAATGACAAATAGTGGGGCCCCACATTACCCACACTTCTGACTTGGCTACAAATCAGAGGTTCCAATGAGCCCATCCTCATGTTCACAGTAACTTGCTATTACGGCTCACAGAACTCAAGGAAACACTTTTATTACCGTTACTCGTTTATTATCAAGGATATTACAAAGAACACAAAGGAACAGCCTGATGAAGAAATACGTGGGTGAGGTCTGGAAGGGTCCCAAGCACAGGAGCTACTATCCCTGTGGAGTTTAGGGTGTGTCACCCTCCTGGCACATGGATGTGTTTGACAGCTCAAAAGCTCTTTGAACCTCTAGGTTTAGGGTTTTTATGGGTGTTCTATTATGTAGGCACAATTGATTGAATCATTGGCCATTGGTGATTAACTCAATCCCCAGCTCTTCTACCCTCCACGGAGGTCAGAGTGTGGGGTTGAAAGTTCTGATGAGCTAATCACGTGGTTGGTTCTTCTGGCAACCAGCCCTCACCCTAAAGCTATCTAGTGGCTCATCAAGAGTCACCTCATTAGCCTAAACTCAGGTATGGATGAAAGTAGCTTATTATGAATTAAAAAAAAATACTTTTCTCACCCCTATCACTCAGGAAATTATAAAAGTTTTATGAGCTCTGTGCCAGAAACCGAGGATGAAGACCAAATATATATTTTTTATTATACCACAATGTCATAAAATAATATCCATAATTAACTGCAGAGGCTATTTAAATACTTCTTTCTTTTGACTACATATCTATGTGAGGCCAGATTTTCTCCTTTAGACAAAACAACATATCACAACAGATTGAACACAGAAGAAGTTATGAGAATCCAGCTGTCTTTTATGATGATTCCAGACATTAAACATATCTGCAAAAACATGAAACAATGCCTCTTCTCACCAAATTTTTCATTTTCAGAAATAGTTAATTTTTATTAAAAAATAAATTGTTAACATGCAATGAGTTTTTGTTATTTTTAAATTAATACCAATATTTTAAATTTGTGTTTTAATTCTTAACATGGTAAATAGTGATGGATATAACCAGTGGTATGCTGGTAAATTGGCTCTCTGAAAAAAAAATGCAAAAATCACCACCCTGATACGCAATGTTTGCCAATTCTGTGGTGTAAATATTCCCACTATGACTGATTTCAATCTCCCAACACAACTTCACAGAATGTGGTGTTGGGAAGGGATCACAACTGGCTGGTGCGACCTGGCTCCAGCACCACCGAATACAATCCACATAAAAGAAAAGCCTTAGGAGTCATCAACAATTTTCAGGAGACTAAAGAGGTCCTGAGACCAAAAAGTTTGAGAACCACTGCCTTGAAGAAATGGCTACCTCTGGGCACCAGGAGACATGTACCATGTATAAGACAGTCTTAGCAACCATGGGTACATGCAACATCGATGAATCTTAAAAATATTAACTCCATTTAGGAAAAGAAACAAGAGTCCACTGAATACATACTATAGGATTCCTACATAAAGTCTACAAACAGGCAAAGCTAAACACTGGTGTATAGGAACACATACTTTCGTGCTAAGCATCTAAAGAAAAGCCAGGGAATGTTTGCTATAAAAGTCAGGATAATGGTTTCCTTTAGAGGAGGAATGAGTTGAGTGGGAGGGGACACGTGTAGCACTTCTGGGTGCTGGCAATGTTTTATTTCTTGGCTTCCCTGGTGGTTTTGTGGGATTTTGCTTTACCATAATTTATTTATTTGTACATTTATTTTTAGCGTACTTTTTCACGTTTGTGCTATACTTGACAATAAAACATTTTATAAATGGAATGACATAGAACACATGGCTCCCCTGTGCTTTGATTGCAAAGATGTCCCCTTTTCCTGCCTCCAGCCATGCCCAGACTGTGGTAGCTCCTAAAGAGAGGTTTGCTCCTCTCTGTGGTGCGTCTTCCATGGTCTTTCCCTGCCACCTGCTTAGTTTCAAGATGGAACAAATAGTTTTCTGGAATTCCTCTATTTTTGTTGAAAGACCTTTGGAAAACACTTTCTTTAAATGGCCTCCTGAAGTCCAGTGTCTTCCTTTGTGGCAAGCAAGAGGACTGCACACAGAGTTCTGTTTCTTTAACTTAACCACATGTTATAGGCATCTTCCCTGTGTCAGCCTTTTTTTTTAAACAGCTGCAGAGTATTTCGTTATATGGATGTACCATCATTTATTGAACCAGCCCTTTGTGTATGGATATCTAGGTAGTTCCTGAATTTTTGCCTAGTGAATAAGCAAGATTCACTTTGTGAATCTGGACTGGCTTTTGTGTCACTGGACTGAGCTCGGGGGTGGGGGGTGGGGCACAGGTCTAGTGACTGATGTATCACAGCCCCTGCTCAGCATGCAAGACATAGAATGTGAAGTGACCGTGGAATGAATGAATGAATGAAGACTGACTCAGTGAACCATATTGTATCAGTGGAGCACAAAGACAGGATCCTTCATGGAAGTCCCTTAGGCAAAGGGGAAGACAGGCAGTAAACAGAGCCCAGTGGTTCAGGCCTGAATCCGAGTAGATTTAAATCCCAGCTCTCCCATGTGGTAGTTGTATGACTTTAGGCGGTGACTTAATCTCTCTTTTATTCAGTGTCCTCATCTGTAAGATGGGTACAATAATGGCACCTGCCTCAGAGGGCTGCTGTGAGGATTCATTGAGTGAATACATGTAAAGTCTCAGCGTGGACTTAGCACACCAGCACGCACTCAGTAGTAGTAGAAATCAGCTCACCCTGATTGTAAAAATGCAGCAAGGAGGCTGCCCGTCTTGGGGTGACAACACAAGAACCAGGTGTGTTCTTCCAGCTCCTGCTTTTGTGGTGGTGGTTGTTGGTTTGACTTGCTTCCGTGGGGTCAGTTTTGCTCCTGCAGAATCAGCTGTTCCTTTACAGGGAGTATTTATACTCAGAGTCTGTCACCGTGGAGACAGTCAACAGTAGAGAATCCAAGATCAAGTCACCTCTCCCTGGGAGCCGAAAGTGGACACTTGGGGCCTTTTTATTCCCACACATTAGCAGGGTGTCATCTACTACCCCCTCAGAAGGGCAGCTGAGAAGGAAAAAAAGGCACCCCAAACTCACCAACTCCATAACACCTTCTCTTCCCCTGAAAGCTTAAATCCTGTCGAGGAAAAGAGACTTGGGGCAAATCTTTACCATGTTTTTGACTGCAGTAAATCCACAGTCATTGTCTACTCCAGGCTGGCAGATTGAGACCAAGTATTCAACCAGAGTGCTCATTGCAAACTGGGTGGAAGAGAGGAGGAAGGTAAGTACGGGGAGAGCTCAAGGGGAGGACTGATGGGCAGAGGGAGGGGTGAGGTTTACCATTATTCATTATTTTCAAATCAAGGGCAGATGGTTGCATCTTGAGAACGTGACATTAGGGTCTTTGGGCTCTACATAGGGGAGTTTCACAGTTACATTCAAGCAACCACCATGGCTCCCGTTATATCTTGAAAACACCAGAGCAAAGGTGTTAATATCATTGTGCCTCTCAGTACTATTATCAGTGGCGTGTTTCTAGGAATCTGGATATTCTCTGTCCCCAATTCCTTTGCACCTTGACTTGAAGAACATTTGCTCTCCTTGGCCTGGTCCTTGCTGGAATGAGGCACCTGCTGGGTCACGTCTGGGACTCCTGGCATGAGTGCCCAGGGCTGTGCTGCTGCTCACTGGCACCTGTTCCACGATCTCACCCTGCCTGTGCATCTCTATATTTACTATCAAAACAGAACAAATGGGCTCTTGGTGTTCCTACATGCTTCAAAGCCCATTGGAAAATACTTTGCCTGAACTGGCTACTTGAAATTGAATATCTTCATTTGTGGCCATCAAGACTAAGCCACTTAAACATTGCAGAGACATCTAAACATCATCACATCTTCTTGGGAAATGGGCAAGGAAAAGAGAGGAGATAGAATTGGCAGTTTTGGCCTGGGAAAGAGTGGGGAAGGTTGATGGTGACTTTCAAGAACCAGCAAGGGCTGTTTTCATGGAGAACATTAGCATTTACCACCCCTCTGGCTGGACATGACCTGTGGCCATCTTTAGCTCCAACTGCACTTGGCCTGGTTTGGGGAGCAGGTGTGTGTAAGGAAGTTCCAAGGGCAAGAAGGACTGGCTGAGCAATACCTTCAGGTGCCTGTGGGTGATGCAGTACTAAGAAATATTATGGGTGGGTCTCACACTTAGAGGAGATTGCATAAAGAGTGTGAAGTTGGAGTGACATCAGCAAGACAGTAAACAAGAAGCTCCAGGTCCTCATTCCCCATGGAAACATTTTAATGGCTAAAATGTTATAGGAGCTCCAGAAAACAGTTGAAGGTCTACAGCAAACAATTGAATGCTCAATAAAGAAAAAACTACATTCAAAATAATAGGAAGTTCTGGGGCCGGCCCGTGGCTCACTCGGGAGAGTGTGGTGCTGATAACACCAAGGCCGCGAGTTTGAATCCCCATATAGGGATGGCTGGTTCGCTCACTGGCTGAGCATGGTGCTGACAACACTAAGCTAAGGGTTAAGATCCCTTTACCAGTCATCTTTAAAAAAACAAAACAAAACAAAAAACCCCCCAAATAACAGGAAGTTCTATGGTGTTTTCCCTTTCCCCACACCTCCCCAGCACAGCAAGGTGCAGTCTGAAGTCTGGGGAAAGCAGCCGTCCAGCTCCCAGTTCCCTCCCTCAAATCCACAGGGAGTAGAGCAACATTCTAACCTGCCTGGGGATGCCTGAGAGATTGGTCTGTGTTTCACCTAACCTGAGGCTCAGATGGGGAAAAGTGCCATAGTTCAGACCCCAGGCTGGGAAAAGCTGCGCAAGGCAGGAGTGGACACAGCTAGTGGAAGTTGCTGGGGGACTATGGACTTGTTAACGTATGGGGCAAGAGGTTATGGGTAGAGGAATACAACAGAACATCTAAAGCCCCAAGAAGAAGTGGAAGTGAGACTTTGGAAATTTAAGACATTTGAAAGGAGCTGTGTATATGGGGACATGGGAAAAAAACACACACAGGCTCAGGCAAGACCCAGAAAAGGCCTGAGAATACTTTAAACCTTCAGGTTAGGCTGACCCCAAAGCTCAGGAGATGACCTGCTAGTTAGAAAATGTCTTATCTTGCACAGAGCTAGTCTACAAAGACTGGGAGAGTTGGCTGTCTTTTATAAATGCCCAATTTTCAACAGGACCAGGTTGGCTTCACTGGTGAATTCCACCAAATATTCAAAAAAGAATTAATAACAATGCTTCTCAAACTCTTCTGAAAGATTGAAGAGGAAGAAACACTTCCTAACTCATTTTATGAGGCCAGCATTACCCTGATACCAAAGACAGACAAAGACATCACAAGAAAAGAAAACCTCTGACCAATATCCCTTATGAATATTGATGCAAAATTCTTTAAAAAAATACTAGCAAACCGAATTCAACAGTATATTAAAAGAATTATACACTGCAACCAAGTAGGATTTATTCTTGAAGTACAAGGATAGTTTAACATAGGAAAACCAATCCATGTAATAGAATAAAGGGAAAAAAACACATGATCATCTCAACTGATGCGGAAAAAGCACTTGACAAAATTCAACTCCCTTTTATGATAAAAGCACTTAAAAAATGAAGAATTGAAGGAAACTACCTTTTTTTTTTTTTCCTTTTTGTCTTTTTTCGTGTCCGGCAATGGATCACAACCCTCAGTGTCGCGCCCGGCCCGGACTGGGACCGGCAACGGGATCGCACCCCTCAGTGTTGCGCCTGCCCCTCGCTCAGCCAGTGAGCGGGAACCGGTCTGTATGTGGGATCCGAACCCTCCGCGGGAGCACCGGGCCGGCCCGAAGGAAACTACCTTTTTTTTTTTTTCCTTTTTGTCTTTTTTCGTGTCCGGCAATGGATCACAACCCTCAGTGTCGCGCCCGGCCCGGACTGGGACCGGCAACGGGATCGCACCCCTCAGTGTTGCGCCTGCCCCTCGCTCAGCCAGTGAGCGGGAACCGGTCTGTATGTGGGATCCGAACCCTCGGCGGGAGCACCGGGCCGGCCCGAAGGAAACTACCTTAACATCATAAAAACCATATATGAAAAACCCACAGCTAACATGATATTAAACAGTGAAAGACTGAAATCTTTTCCTGTAGGATCAGGAATAAGACAAAGACATCTGCTTTTGCCGCTTCTGTTCAGCATAGTACTGGAAATTCTAGCCAGAGAAATTAGGAAAGAAAGAGAAAAATATCCAAATCAGGAGGAAATAAAATTATCTTTTTTCAGATAACATGATATTATATGTAGAAAACCCTCAAGATGACACACACGCACATGCACACACACATACATACAAACTGTTAGAACTAATAAATGAATTTAGCAAAGTCACAGGATCTGAAATCAACACAAACATCAGTTACATTTCTATACACTAACAACAAACATTCTGAAAAGGAAAACAAGAAAACAATTCTATTTCCACTAACATTGAAAAGAGTAAAATACTTAGCATAGACCTGAGGGGATGAAAGACTTATACACTTAAAACTACTAAATACTGCTCAAAAAAATTAAAGACAACATAAATAAATGGGATGACATCTTGTGTTCATGGATGGAAGACTTAACAATGTTAAGATGCCAATGCTATGTAAAGCTATCTACAGATTTAATGCAATCCCTATCAAAATCCTAGTAACTTTAATCCACCCTAAAATTAATATGGAATGTCAAGTGTACCCAGGCAGCCAAAATGATCTTGCAAAAGAAGAACATGGGCTGGCAGGTTAGCTCAGTTGGTTAGAGCACGGTGTTGATAACACCAAAGTCAAGGGTTCGGATTCCCATACCAGCCAGCAGCTAAAAAAAAAAAAAAAAAAAAAAAAAAAGT
>NW_007754366.1:0-2567 GCF_000696425.1 Galeopterus variegatus
TATTAAATAAAAGGTCAGAATACAATGATGTATATAAAATGGACAAGGTAGTTCTCCAATAAATATTATTTCCATTCTCTTTCTCATTGGCTCCTAGGAAATTTTACTTGGAGCTACAGAGTGGGTTAACTTAGTCTTCCAGTGATTTCAGTTTTTATACTACAACCTATTGCTGCTTAGTGCTGTTAGAAGTATAGAACTTTATGGCTGCAATTGCCTTATCTATAGTTCAATGCCCCGTGAAAGTACTGGAATTATATTTCTGGAATAAATTTAAGTCTATTGAGAATGAACAGAATGTACTAGTCACTGGGTAGCTGTTCCATAGAGTGAGACTTGGATTCGTTCTTGTATTTCCTAGTTGGAAATTCAGTCAATTATCAGATGACTTCACAAAAGAAAATAATAATGATTGTTATTAGCAATGATAAAAATATCTCATGGACGAATGCATTTATGCTATTTACTAAACACATGAATGCACTTGTAGATTCAATTCAATTAGTATTTACTGAGAACCAGAGACCCAAAGTCAGATAATATAGCCATATGAATAACAGCAAAGTGTATTAAAAATGCTGTTCTAAATAATCCTTTTGTTCTTTTTTTCTGCTTTAACATTTATAATTGGTGGTAAAAATGATGCATGATTCTCAGAAAAAGGCTAACATTTAAATGTCTTTTTTTGGTATCTTGTTTGATCCTTACAACAACCTTGAAAAGATCAAGCAGTTACTACACTTTAAAGAAACTGAGGCAAGGTCTATTTATTCATTGATTCATTTATATATTACCTATTGAACATGTCCTGTGTGCTAGATACCTCGAGAGACCTGAGAAATGTGAAAACAAAAGAGATTATTGCCTGCTCAATCACTTCCACTTTTAAGGTAATTTACCTCCTTTTCTCACCCTCAAATATTGCCAACCCCATTCTGCTGTAGTTTAGTTTATGTTACAGAGCTCTTTGTAAGGAGAGAGAGAAAGAATAAATCAAATATACACAGTTCTTGAGAAAGAGTGAGCATCCTAAGGTCACTTCTTCATTTTATGCCCTTAAATGCCACAAGGCTCTGTACAGCCTTATAAACCACACTCTTTCCACTCTCTCCAGGCTGGATATGTTTAATAGAAATTCAGCTTCTATTCTTACCTGCTTCTATGTGCTTTGTTGATTTCAGGGACTGGAAAGCCAAATTCTACTTTTCTCAGACCCCCTTGCATTTAGTTCTGGATACCAGCTAGATACACTCATGCAAGATTTGGATGCTGGTCGTGGAGTGGATCCTATCATCCTTTTGCTGTTTCTGAGAGCAGGCAAGCTCTGGAGGCATGAGTGTTGAGAAGCAGTGTGTGCTGGGGGTGGAGGTCAGACACAGTTCCTGTCTAGTTCCTGGCTTCATAGGTGTCAAGAGGCAGCTGAGGTATTAGTGGGGTTTTAATGATCTCTGGATCAAGGTTATGGCTTCAGATCCTTGTGTTCAGTGGTTCCAGTGGTAGTCTTCTCATTACAGCTCCTCTTGTCCTTTTAATGATTTTAGAGGCATTTAATCTTGTATTAAATCCGTTTCTGTTTAAAATACCTATAGATGTTTTTGCTTCTTCTGCAGAACTATTTTACACACTCTTTTACTTAAATTAACTTGAAGAATTTCCCTGTGTGTACAACCAAATTTGCCATGGCTGAGACAGGAAAGATATCAAGGAAATACTATCGAAACAGAGAAAGTCCTCAGAGAACTACAATTTAGTGACGTGTGGCTCAGGTATCTTGTGATGAGGAAGCTGAATTGGATTTGAATNTATGAATTTTAAGGCTTTATTACAGAAAACTTCAAACATATACAAAATAGAAAGCATAGTGTATAAATACCTTTCAACCAAGTTCAACAATTATCAACCCTTTTAAAATTATCACTTTAAAAAAAGACCATATTCTCATTATTCTCATCCCCAAATTGACAATAATTTCTTAATATCATTAGCTACCCATTCAGTGTTCACATTTCTCCAATTTTCCTATTTTCCTTTTTTCCTGTGTTTCCTTTTTCTAAAACAGTATTTTTGTTTGAATTAGGATCTAAACAAAGACCATTCATTAAAAAGTATTAATATGTCTTTTAACTTTATCTTAACTATACAGGTTTCCCATCCATTTCTTAATTTATTTTCTTTTTCTTTCCTTGAATTTTTTTTATAGAAAACATTATTTTTCCTGTAGAGTTTCTCAGACTTTAAATTTGCTGATAGCATCACATGCTAATCTACAGTCCAACCAACAGTGTCCCCTTTCTCTGCATCCTTTCCAGAATTTTCTATTCTCTTTTTGATAACAGCCAGTATAACTGGCAAGAGATGATATGTCAATGTGGTTTTGATTTGCATTTCCCTGATAGTTAGAGATGTTGAGTATTTTTTCATGTATCTGTTGGCCATTTGCATTTCTTCTTTTGAGAAATGCCTATTTAGTTCCTTTGTCCATTTTTTAATCTGATTACTTGTTTTTTTTTTTTTTTTCGTTAAATTTTTATTTTGTCAATATAAAATGTATATGATTATTATGGCCC
>NW_007754366.1:7266-8955 GCF_000696425.1 Galeopterus variegatus
AAGGTACACAACAAAATTCTTAATTGTGAATTTTCAGACCACTACCTGTGAAGATGCTATGATCACACACAAAGGATCAAGAATAAGAGTGATATTGGACTTCTCACACTTCAGAAGCTACAAAACAATAGAACAGTGGCTTCAATTACGGGGAAAATTGTTATCAATCTAGAATTCTGTACCCAGCTAAACTATCAGTCTAGTGTAAAGATAGAATCAAGATATTTTCAGACAAACAATGTCTCAAATAATTGCTTCTTATGAATTTTTTCTCAGAAAAGTTCTGAAGGATGTGCTCCACCAAAAGAAGAGAGTAAAGAAAAAAAGAATGTGCAATGTACAGGACACAAGAGAAAGGCAAGGGAAATTCTTGGGATGATAACTTAATCAGGCCTAGAGAACAAGTTGTGAAGATTGGAACAGAAGGAGAGACAGTTCCAGCATGGAATCTCTCAGGAAAAGGAAAAAAACCCCATGGATTATCTGATAGGTTTGACTGTGCAGAGCTACTATGTTGAGAGAAATTTACACAGTTATTGTACGGTGTGAAAAAACAGCTGTAAGTTCAAAGAAAGCTAAGCAAATGAAAAAATAAGGCAATTTTACTCCAGAAAAAAACAAAATGCTGTTTAAGTAAGAAAATAAAATACTCTATTTGGCAGAACATTAAACAATATTTATATTGTCATAATAAGGCAAACATAGAATATGAATTTTAAGGCTTTATTACAGAAAACTTCAAACATATACAAAATAGAAAGCATAGTGNCTTGTCGATGTATGGCTTGCAAGTATTTTCTCCCATTCTTTAGTCTGTCTTTTTGCTCTGTAAATTGTTTCTTTTGCAGTGCAGAATCTTTTCAGTTTGATATAATCCCATTTGTTTATTTTCCTTTGTTGCCCATTCTTTTGAGGTGTTAATCATAAAGTCTTTGCCCAGTCCTACATCCTGAAGTGTTTCATCTGTGTTTTCTTTTAGGAATTTTATGGTTTCAGGTCTTATATATAAGTCTTTAATACATATTGAGTTGATTTTGGTATATGGTGAGAGGTACAGCTCTAGTTTTATTCTTCGACTTATGAATGTCCAGTCAGTTTTCCCAGCACCATTTACTGAAGTGGCAGCCTTTTCCCCAATATATGTTTTTGGTGCCTTTGTCAAAGATGAGTTGGCTGTAAGTATGTGGTTTGATGTCTGGGTTCTCTATCCTGCTCTGTTGGTCTGAATGTCTGTTTTTATGCCATGGCCTTATTGTCTTTGTTACTGTAGCTTTATAATATAATTTTAAGTCAGGTAGCATTATGCCACCAGGTTTTTTTTCTTCCCCTCAGGATTGCTTTGGCTACTTGTGGTCTTTTGTTGTTCCATATGAATGTTAGAATTGTTTTTTCTATTTCTGTGAAGAATGTCATTGGGTTTATTTTTTTTTCTTTTTGTGACCAGTAAGGGGATCGGAACCCTTGACTTGGTGTCACCCGCACCATGCTCAGCCAGTGAGTGCACCGGCCATGCCTATATAGGATCCGAGCCTGCGGCCTCGGCGCTCCCAGCACCGTACTCTCCCGAGTGAGCCATGGGTTCAGCCCAGAATGCCATTGTTTTCTGATAGGGATTGCATTTAATCTGTAGATCACTTTGGGTACTGTGGACATTTTCACAGTGTTGATTCTTCCCAAGAATGTGGAATG
>NW_007754367.1:0-1854 GCF_000696425.1 Galeopterus variegatus
ACATTGCCTTCAGAACAATAGTGACGGAAGAGAAAAATAGTGAAAATGAAATTACTTTCCCAACTTTATTTGTTAAGTAATGTTAGCCAGAAGATAATATAGGCAAGAATTAGGGAAATCTGAATAAGCAGAGATATGTTTTCTTCTCTTATAAAATAAAGACTCTATCAGCTTTTAAACAAGAACTAGTAAAGAATAACTTTTGAAAGTTAGTGGATCTACTAACACCCACGTTTTGCTCCCCAAACTTTCTGACAAATCTTTTTAAGTGATGATATGAAACACGTTTACCAATTACATCTTCAAAAGTGACATTACGGGCCGGCCTGGTGGCGCACTGGAGAGTGCGCCGCTTGGGAGCGCAGCGGCGCTCCCGCTGAGGGTTCGGATCCCATGTGGAGACCGGTTCCCGCTCACTGGCTGAGCGCGGTGTGGGCGCAACACCGAGGGTTGTGATCCCGTTGCCGGTCAGTAAAAAAGACAAAAAGGAAAAAAAAAAAGTGGCATTACTGCTTCCTTCATTGGAATAGAATTATATTAAAAGATTACATGGACAATTAAAGATATTTAAACAAGTCCTATTTCTATTTCCTTTTACATAGGTGGTAAGAAATCTCCAAAGAGAAAAGATAAGTAGGATGTTAATGAAAGTATCCTTTGCACTTGCCCCAATAAAATGAATTAAGTGAATTGCCTGACAACCGATAAACATCAACCTAAATTTGCTCCATGAATTCATAAAGGCTCCACTTCAAGAATATCCACTATTAAAAAGTCAAAATTTATACAATGGAAATTAAAGAAGAGATGTAGGACTTATTTTGATATAAAAATTGATTTTTAGATTTCAGGGCGCATCAGAAGTACACATGGCAACTTTTGTATATGGGTCTTTAACTTCTTTTAAAAGTTTTAATCTCACTTCAACAAGCAATCCTTATGGCTGTTAGCAACAGACGTAAAAATCAGAGACACAGTCTCTCTTCTGCTCTTTTATCCCTGCTTAAAATTAATATTTTAAGAAAGTCCACAAATTTAAAACAAACAAAATCAGGACGCAATTCGACAGCATAAGAAATTTGATCAAAATGAAATCTTAAAATGGCTACTAAAGGGACAGCTAGAGCATTTGCCTATACATGTCAACCCACCTTGGCCTGTGGAAATTGCCCAGACTACTAAACTACAGCCAACATCAATTTTAATATGTAATGATCTGATAATAACTTCTCATGTCATATAGTACCAAAAAAAAAAAAAAATCCAGAGAAGGGGAAATTTTGAACATGAGCAAAGTAAAAGTTTTTCTTCTTTCCCAAATTTTATACAGTTACAGAGTATGGACTCTGGCCATGTGCTAGTGCTGGTACCATTTTGAATGTGTTTTTCCCACTGAAAAATTCAGTGCAAGGGTATCACATTTTAAAGAGATTTTTTAAAAAGAGGCAGGGTGGACGAAAATTGGTTCTAACATCTGAATGTTAGCTCCAGATGCTTCTATTCCACACTTGGATAAAATTCTTGGATGATAAATCTTTCTTTAAGAGCCTCTAATTAGCAGCGAATTCTAGGTTTGATTCTTTCAGGGGATTATTCAAGAAAAAAAAATTTAAGTGTGACTTTCTTTCTCACCTTCACTATTTTTACTCCAAATGGCTTAGTAACTTTTTCTTCCTTTAGTTATGTTGTCTTTTTTTTTTTGGGGGGGGGGGGAAGCTAGCTGGTATGGGGATCTGAAACCCTTGAACTTGGTGTTGTTATCAGCACCATGCTCTAACCAAGTAAGCTAACTCGCCAGCTCCTAGTTATGGTGTCCAACAGATTTCTATTCAGCTGAAAAATATTTTTGGAAGT
>NW_007754367.1:7457-8034 GCF_000696425.1 Galeopterus variegatus
AGAACTAAGAGGACCACAGTAGGTTTTTCTGAGTCTTAGTTTCCTACTATGGCAAATAAGAGTTACAAATCTGCAGGTAACCACTCAGAAACATATTTATTGACATATCTCTGTAATCCTGGTTAAAGAAATAGATTAATTATGGAACTGGAATTAAAGGGAAAGAAATAGGAAGAAAGATATTGCCTCCCTTAAAAAAATATTGTTTGGTTTCTTTTTCTAAGATCTCAGGAAAACAAAACTTTTTTTAAAAAAAGTTAACCATTTTAAGTATTATTTAACAAAAATATCTTGCATGAGATACTTATATATTACCGTCAAGCCTTTTATTTCTTCCAAAAATTATTTCTTAAAAAACTATACAAAGTAAAGATTGTAATGGAAAATGATAAAAAGCATTAGAATACTACATACATATAAATATATTTCAAGTAGCTAATGTTTTGGAGGAAATGTTTGACCGGTTGCCTAGGAAGGGAGTAGGTTCAGCTGGAGGGGGAAGACTGTAGGAATAGGGAGGAGGTTCTGGGCCTTTCATACTCTTCCTCTACACACACACACACACACACACACACAC
>NW_007754368.1:0-4580 GCF_000696425.1 Galeopterus variegatus
CTAATAAGTCTTAAGAATATAATTAAACTGTATTAACAAAGTAAAGGTTAAAAACCTAATTTGATGAAGGAAAAACAGTACTCAGTAAGATTCAAAACTCATTTTCTAAAATATAATTTATAAATTAACATGGCAATGGATAAAATCTTAATTTGATGGAAGAATAAATAGTATTCTGCAAGATTCAAAACTCATTCATAATTACAAAGAAAACCTTGCATTAAACTAGGAATAGAAGGAAACTTCTTTAATATACTAAAAGTTATCTACACACCACCCCACTTGTATCACCTGCTGATAGGTTAAATTGGTATAATGACTTCGGAGAAGAATTTTGTGATATCAAGTCAATTTGCAGAAGAACAAAAATGTCACCCCCCAATATAATATATAAAGACTTTTTTTTTTTTTTCCTTTTTGTCTTTTTTCGTGTCCGGCAACGGATCGCAACCCTGAGTTTTGCACCCGTACCGGACCGGGACCGGCAACGGGATCGCAACCCTTGTTGTTGCTCCCACACCTCGCTCAGCCAGTGAGCGGGAACCGGTCTGTATGTGGGATCCAAACCCTCGGTGGGAGCGCCACCACGCTCCCAAGCGGTGCACTGTAGCAGTGTGCCACCGGGCCGGCCCCAAAGCCTTTTTTACATGCACAAGGAGACTATGATCTAATTGCACACTTGTTTTCAAAACAAACAGTTGATCAATATAAATGTCTATCAGCAGGAGATTCTATCATGCATGATAAATTTATAATGTATAAAATCACAGAGCAGCTCAACTAAATAAGACATATTAAATACCTTATGTTGGAATGAATAGGCAAAATCCAGAATGATATCTAGAGCATGATAGATTTAATGACAAACAAAACAACAATAAATATTGTTTATAAATATACATAAATGTAATACACTATGAAAACATTTGCTGCAAAGACACATATCGCTTTTATAATAGTGGTTACCTCAAGGGAAGAAATGAGTATTGGACTGTGAAGGGAATATAAGATTTTATTTTTTTATTTTATCTTAACATTTACTTGTGCATACTTTTGGGGTACAGTGTGTTGTTTCAATACATGTAATACATGTATATACTGCACAATTATTTACTTAGATAGCGTAGTTTTTTAGGCCGTTAGTCTACCACTTCTTTCAAGTTTGACTTCAAAAAATTTTTGAGGGAATTTGTTAAATATAAGAGCTGAGTATATGTGTGTTTTCAAAGTCCTTTTGTAAATTAGGCTTTAAAAAGAAAGTAGCTAAAGATTACCAGATGGAGTGGTTTAACATCAGGCCTATAACCACAATAATCAAAGAGGGCTTTAAGATAATTTTATAGGTGGTGCATTCTCCACAATACAAGGAAAATAACAGACAGATGTCTCATTACCTCTTGCATCCTGTATATTCTTCATCTGTAATTGTTGAGAACATCATCATATTTATTCTTTACGGTTCTTGTCCAATCTCACCCCATCCACCCTCCGTCTCTCCTCTCCTTCCTCCCTCCCCCACTCTAATTACCCTAGATTTCTTCTATACTTCTGAAAGAATAATGGTTAATCTGTTGATTTGTTGCCTAGATGATTTGTCCAATGCTGAGAGGTGTGTTCAGGTCCCCCAATATTATCATAGAGCAGATGCTGCTTCTGTCACTCTGGAATGGGCTTTGTGGACAGAGACATCCTCTTCTTTTATTTGGTCTCTGCTAGTGACTGTCCTTGTGTCAATGCACTCCAGTGGCAAGTGGACCATCTGAATGGTGGCTGTGGCATCTAGCCGCTTTTGTGGCAGCCATGGTTATTGTGGTGGCTGTGGTGGGCCACCCACATGGAGGAGATGTTTTTGGAATGCTCCTTGGCACTGGTGGTGTGCCTGGTTGGGGGGGTCGGGTCTGGTCTCTGGCTCCATACCTCAGGACCCTGGGTGTGCTCCAAGATGCTGGCAGTGTGCCTGGTCTTGGATAGGGGGGATCTGGCCCCTGGCTCCATGCCTCAGGGCTACAGGCAGGCCCTGATTTGCTGGCAGTGTGCCTGGTTGTGGGAGAGGGGTCTGGTCCCTGGCTTATGGCATACCTAATCACCTAAGCATTCACTTTTTTTCTGTGGTAACTATGGTCAAGTTCCTCTTATCTAGCTATACAGAAATATACAATATAATGTTATTAGCTCTAGTCAGCATAGAACACCAGAACTTATTTTCCCTAACTACCTATAAATTTGTACCTCTTAATGTACCTCTTCCCCTCCACCACCCCCATGCTTCCCATCCAGGCTTCTGGTAGCCATTATTCCACTCTCTACTTGCAGGTAAATCACTTTTTATTTTCTTTTTCTTTTTTAGGTTCCACATATGAGTGAGATCATGTGGCATTTGTCTTTCTGTGCCTGGCTTACTTCACTTAACTTGATGGTCTCCAGTTCCATCCACGTTGCTGCACCACAAATAAAAGAAATCAGGAAAGCTCGTCCATTCACAATTGTCACCAAATAATAAAATACTTAGGAATAAAGTTAAGCAAGGATGTGAAAAATCATTACAATGAAAATGAGAAACCACTGTTGAGAAAAATTAAAGAGGACAAAAAAGATGGAAGATATCCCATGCTCTTGGAATGGAAGAATTAATATTGTGAAAATATCCATACTACCCAAAGTGATCTACAGATTCAGTGCAATCCCCGTCGAAATTCCAATGTCATTTTTCTCAGAAATGGAAAAAAAAAATTCCAAAATTTATATGGAATAAGAAAAGACCATGAATAACCAAAGCAATTCTGAGCAAGTAAAATATAAAGCTTGAGGCATAACACCACCTGACTTTAAACTATATTCCAAAGCTTTAAAAAACAAAACAACATGGCATTGGCATAAAAACAGACAAATGAATCAATGGAATAGAGTAGAGAATCCAGAAATCAACCCATACACCTACAGGCATCTGATCTTTGAAAAGGGCATCAAGTCTACACACTGGTGAAGAGACTGCCTCTTCAGCAAATGGTGCTGAGAAAACTGGATATTCATGTGCTGGAGAATGAAATTACACCTGTACATCTCACCATATACTAAAATCATCTCAAAATGGATTAAAGAATTAAATATGCATCCTGAAACAATAAAACTCCTTGAAGAAATCATTGGGGAAACACTCCAGGGAGTAGGATTGGATACATGAAGGCTACCCCCAAAGCACAGACAACCAAAGGAAAAATAAACAAGTGGGATTATATCAAACTAAAAAGCTTCTGCACAGCAAAATAAACAATTAACAGAGTGAAAAGGCAACCAACAAAATGGGAGAAAATATTTGCAAAATATACATCACACAAAGAATTAATATCCAGAATATACAAGAAACTCAAACAACTGTATGGCAAAAAAGTAAGTAATCCAATTAAAAAATGGGCAAAGGAAGTGAATAAGCATTTCTCAATGGAAGATATACGAATGGACAACAGACACATGAAAAAATGCTCAATATCACTCAGCATTTGGGAAATGCAAATCAAAAGCACTTTGAAATACCATCACACTCCAGGTAGCTTAGCTCATATCCAAAAACCTGAGAATGATAAATGCTGGTGAGGTTATGGAGAAAAAGGAACTCTCATACACTTGGTGGGACTGCAAAATGCCAGAGCCTTTATGGAAAATGGTATGGAGGTCCCTCAAATAATTACAGGTAGATCTACCATATGACCCAGCTAAGCCACTCCTGGTAATATACCCAGAAGCATGGAAATTATCATGTCAAAGGGATACCGATGTTTATTGCATCACTATCTACAACAGCCAAGAGTTGGAACCAGCCGAAATGAGCATCATCAGATGAGTGGATAAGGAAGCTGCAGTATATCTACACGATGTAATACTACTGTGCTATAAAAAAGAATGAAATACCACCATTCACAGCAACATGGATGGACTTAGAGAACATTATATTAAGTGAAATAAGTCAGGCACAGAAAGAGAAATACCACATGCTCTCACTTATTTTTGTGAGATAAAAATAAATAAATAAATAAATAAATATACAAACAAATGGTGGGGAGAGGGTAAGAAGACACCACAATCACAACAACCCAATGAACTTGCTAAGACAAGTGAGCAGATATGATAGTGATGGGGGAGTGGGGGGTGGGAGGGGGGAAAGAGGAATGGGTAAAGGGATACGAAAATCAACTCCATTGTATACTGATGAATTAAAATAAAAATAGCATTTTAGTTGAATATTACTAACATTGTGATTGTTTCATGCCATATTTTGTGGGATAAAACTTGAGAATATGTGTGATGGGAAAGGTATCAATGTTTTGCTTTTTATACGTGTGCACATAATTCATTTTTCTAGTTTTTGACAATTTTGTATTTCAGAGTCTAGTTGGTAGACAGAGTTGTGTGTGTGTGTGTGATTAATAAATGTTGAATTAATAACAACAAAAGAAATATACAATAATATTATTAGCTCTAGTAAGCCTAGAATACCAGAACTTATTTTTCCTAACTACCTCTTAATGTACCTCTTCCCCTCCACCGCCCCATACTTCCCTTCCCATCCAGGCTTCTGGTAGCCA
>NW_007754368.1:5279-8033 GCF_000696425.1 Galeopterus variegatus
TTTTTTGAGGAGCCTTCATAATGTTTTCCGTAATGGCTGAACTAATTTACATTTCCACCAACAATGTAAGGTTTCCATTTTTTCTGTATCCTTGCCAATTTTTCTTATTTTTTCTCTTTTCGTTAATAGCCATTCCAACTGGTGTGAGATGATATCTCATTGTGGTTTTAATTTTCATTTCTCTGATGAGCAGTGATGTTGAGCATATTTTCATATGCCGGTTGGACTTTTGTATGACTTCTTTTTCTCTTGTTTCTTGTTTCTTTTCTTTTCTTTTTTTCTTTTCTTATATGTCTTCTTTTCAGAAATGTCTGTTTAGGTCTTTTGCCCATTTTTTAATTGGGTTATTCGTTTTATTGCTGTTGAGTTGTTTGAATTCTTTGTATATCCTCAGTATTAACTGCTTGTCAGATGCACAGTTTGCAAACACTTTCTCCCATTCTGTAAGGTACTTCTTCACTCAGCTAATTGTTCCCTTCGTTGTGCATAATCCCGTTTGCCAATTTTTGCTTTTGTTTCCTGTGCTTTTGAGCTCTTATCCACAAAGTCTTTGCCCAGATCAGTGTCCTGAAGCACTTCTCTTATGTTTTGTTTTAGTAGTTTCATACTTTCCAGTCTTACATTTGAGTCTTTAATTTATTTTGAGAGGATTTTTGTATATGGTGACATATAGGGGTGTAGTTTCACTCTTCTGCATTTAGATATCCTGTTTTCCCAGCACTGTTTATTGAAGAGATTATTCTTTCCCCAGTGAACATTCTTGGTGCCTTTGTTGAGGATCAGTTGGCTATAAATATGTGGCTTTATTTCTGGGTTCTCTATTCTGTACCATTAGTCTATGTGTCTGTTTTTATGCCAGTACCATGCTGTTTGAGTTACTATAGCTTTGTAGTATATTTTGAAGTCAGGTGGTGTGATGCCTCCATCTTTGCTCTTTTTGCTCAAGATTGCTTTAGCTACTCAGGGGCTTTTGTCATTACATTTGATTTTAGGATTTTTTAAAATTTCTGTGTAGAGTACCATTGGTATTTTATTAGGGATTGCATTGAGTCTGTAGTTTGCTTTTGGTAGTATTGTCATTTTTCACAATATTAATTCCTCCAACCCATGGACATGGAATGTCTTTCCAATTCATTGTCCTCTTCAGTTTCCTTTATCAATGTTCTATATTTTTCACTGAAGGGATCTTTCACCTCCTTCATTAAATTTATTCCTATATATTGAATATTTTCCTGTAGCTGTTGTAAATAGGATTGCTTTCTTGATTTCTTTTTCAGCTAGTTCATTTATTGGTGTATAGAATTTTTGTATATTGATTTTGTATCCTGCAACTTTACTGAATTTGTTTTTCCGTTCTAAGAGTTTTGGTGGACCTTTTAGGGTTTGCTCAATATAAGATCATGTCGTCTGCCAATGGGACCATCTGACTTTCTCCTTTCCAACTCGAATGACTTTTATTTCTTTCTCTTGCCTAATTATTATGGCTAGGACTGAAATTATAAAGAAGTCAAACTCAAGACTTTGAAGAAATGTTTCCTCTGAAGCTTTAGGATAAGACCTCAGCATTCTGGATGATATGCATTTTCTTAATTCTGCCACTAGGTGTAGTCAGCGGAACGTGTTGAGAAACATTGTCATAAAGCTTGTAATTAATGAACATCAGAGTATAAGACAGTAGAGTTGCCATAAAGTGCAGAATAGCTTGTTTGATGTACTTGATTAGAGATGAGAGGGGGTGGTGCGAGGAAGGATGGAAATAATGGGTAGAGAACTAGGAGTTAAGTCTGATAAACTACATGAATAGTCTTGCACAAAACTTTTCTGGGTGAACCTGTGCTTCCGATATGTAAAATAAAAATGGTTGGACAGATGAAGAGCAAAGTTCTTTCTAGCTTTTATAATCTGAGGTATTTTGAAAAAAGAAAGTTGACGAGAAATGTTCCCTTGAATTTGCAGTGCATAAATTTGACCAGCAGAAAGCAGCAAGTGCTCAAGTTTTTCAAAAGTAACCTTCCAAATCTTCTTTGCCTGGGGGAAGAGTCATGAGTCTATGAATAGAACAGTGTTTGGACCATATGATAAAAGAAGAGCCCTAAAAGAATCTTTCTTTTTATTAAAAATTTTCATTCTACATTTGTAAAACGAAGACAATATTAAATATGTCTCCAGATATGCTGGAGACATGCTTGAGCTTGACACTGCAGTGTGTGCTGCTTACGTTGCTGTTTGTGGACTACAGATGCTGTCCTGAGACCTTGGTCTTGATGCTGTTGATTGTCATCAGAAGAAGTTCTCTTTATTAGAGTGAGGTGAAACTTAGGTCCACAAGGTGTTGCACAGGACTAACGTGAAGGCATGCCATCTCATGGAGCAACTTTTTGGAGTGTCCATTATCCTTGAACATTTTTTGCAAAAAAATTATATTAGTATTTACACACACACATAGAATAGAAAGCACAAGTTGTATTATTTGCTATGAGAAAAAGACAATTTAAAAGATAAGTCTCAAACTGTACACATAGCAGTGGGGAAGATGAAGGTGTTTATGCACTTTCCTCTACAGCTTACAGAGAACAGTGAGAAATTCCATATGAAAGAATCTTTTTTTTAATTTTTTTATTTTTTTGAAACATGGTCGATTGTACATATCTCTGGTTACGGAGTTGAATATCAATACCTGAGTGCAATATGCAGTTCTCACATCAGGAGAAAAGATCTAATAAAATAAATTTAAGACTCTTAAAACAGTCAATT
>NW_007754369.1:0-220 GCF_000696425.1 Galeopterus variegatus
ATATTATCCTAAGACTCTCAAGACTTCTGACCAAATAAACATTCACTGAAGATTTTTGTGTCCGTAATATAATATTTTTGTGTCCATATAAGTTTCCATAATATTTCATATCCTTGGAACCACAACAAGACTGCCAGAATAGACACAACTCATCCATTCAGTTTATTAAATTGTCCAGCAAATATTTATTGTGAAGATCCAGAAATTATTCCTAAAAGAA
>NW_007754369.1:5384-8226 GCF_000696425.1 Galeopterus variegatus
GGTAATCACAGCAGCATCTTTCTCAGCCAGGAATAAGCAGTGTAGAAAATGAAGGAAGATGCGGAGGTGATTGATTAGCTTTTCTCTTGCTCGGTCTCAGCTGGGATGAACTCAGCTAGGGTAACTGAAATTGGGATATATATAAGTCAAAGGGGATTCAGAGCTGTTTTAGTCTATTTTGTGTTGCTATAACAGAAATACCTGAGACTGGGTACTTTATAAAGGAAAGGTTTATTTGGCTTACGATTCTGGGACAGCTGTATCTGGCACGGGCCTCAGGCTACTTCTACTCATGGTGAAAAGTGGCAGGCAGCGGTGGGTACAAGCAGATGACATGGCGAGAGGAAGCGAGAGAGAGAGAGAGAGGGTGCCAGGGTCTTTTTAAACAACTAGCTCTTGCGGGAACTCATAGAGCGAGAACTCACTCATTAATCCCTCCTCCCCCAGGGAGAGCATTAATCCATTCATGAGGGATCCGCCCCCATGACTCAATCAGTTTCCAACACTGCCACATTGGAGATCAAATTTCCACATGAGTTTTGGAGGGGACAACACATCCAAACTCCATCAAGAGCTTTCCCAGAACTCAGGCCTAGGATCATTGTCAGGCTAACTGAGAAGCATTTTTAAAATCTGAGCGATTGCCATTTGGCCTCTCTTCTCATAAAAAGAACATCTTAAGCCATCAAATGGAACTTTTTACCTATGCTCATCTGAATTTATTGTCTTTTTCCATAAGTAATTATAATAATGGTAATGTTTTTTACTCACAGTTTTTATGTAAAAACTGAGTTTTACATAGTATCATAAAGGCTTTTGGTGAAACTATATGAAAAACTGCCCAAAAGAGTAGCCTCACAAATAGGCAAATTTAATAACCTTCTTTGTGGCTAGAATTGAGAGAGGCCAGGAAGGTCCCTTGCTCATTCCATTACCTGCCACCTGCCAGAATGTCTAAATTTTTGCATAGAAATCTAAAGCTTAGTATAAAATTGAAGTTTTCAGAGGTCCCTCATGAGAGTGATAACACTTTAGTGTCAAATAGTCTTTAAACTGAGTTTGCCCTATGTGACATGTGAGGCATCACAACATCAGCATTTTCCTTCCTTCACCCTTAAACTGGCACAGCACTCACGGCGCCAGAATCCTCAGGACAGATTTTCAGAGTGCCATCGCCAAGGAATTAGAATTGGCCTTCAAGATAGTCCCTGTTTGCTCTTCCAACTCTAAGCAGATTTACTGAGAGCTGGCAGAGATTAAGAAATTCACCTATGTTGATCTCAACATTAGGCAATGAAGGGATTACAGAAAAACACACCTGTGACAATTTTGTGATTACCAATTGTATTGCTGGGGCTAGGGCTCACAGGCCCATCAAGCTCATTGTACAGACTGGGTCACAAACCCTTCACACACAGGTCCACGAGCTAGATAATAGGAAAAGATCCTGGGAGCTGTGGGTAGAAAATTAATAGGCTTCATTCAGAACTAGGAGAAGCCACCCTAGTGGCCTCCCGGAGTGTCCCAAGAAGCACCGTGTATCAGAGCTGTTAGTCCTTTATACTCAGGTCCATAACCCAGGTGTATTAGTCTATTTTTGTTGCTTATCACAAAGTACAGTGAACTGGGTGATTTACAAAGAATAAGAAATTTCTTGCTTACAGTTTCTGAGGCTGGGAAGTCCAAAGTCCATCTGGTGGCGATGACAATGACCCAGGAGTCTCACACTGCAAGAGGGTGGAAACAGAGAGAGCAGAAAGACAGACTCTCCTCTTCTTTTAAAGCCCTCAGAACCATGCCCCTGACCACCATTTGTAATCCATTCACTACTGCAGTGTCCTACAATCCAATTACCACTTCAAGGTTCCACCTTTCAATTACCATAATAGAATTTCCCACCCTCTTAAATGTCACAGTTGCTAATACATAAAAGTTTCTATTACATAAAGCCTGGGAGATACAAATTAAGTTTCTAATACATAAAACTTGGGGGACACAATTCAAGCCTCAGGGAGTCTTGGGGGGACATAATTCAATCCACTACACCCAGGACACCTGGGTGCATCATACACAATTACATTAGATAGTAACCAAGGAACACCTGGGTGCATGTGGATGTTTACAGCAAATTCTCAGCAAGACTCTGAACATCTGAAGAGCCCTGATCATTTTCCTATATGTTCCCTACACCAATAATCAAAATGTTAGAGTGCCTCATAAGGAAAAGATAATAATCTGGGATTGTCAACACTTGAGAGAAATCAGTGAAATTAAAGAAATGCACAAGGAAGCCTTCATCTTCATACTAATTGATTTTGTGAATAATTACTTCATATCCATTTTGGACATTGTCATGCAGGACCCAAAGAGAACTGAGGAAGGCATATGTTGTACCCTCAGGAAGTTTCCAACCAGAGGGAGAGTTATGTTGTTAAGCTAAAGAAGCACAGAGCATCATTAAGGAATTAAGTAAAGTGTAGACCAAGGACAGAGCACTCAAAAAATTTTTTCTAATTGGCAAATAGGAGTAGAATGACATAGTATAGTCACGTAACTGTTTTAATGCAGATTTCTCCAAACCTCAGTTATTCTCAGACCACCTTCACAGTTTTGTTTTGTTTTTTTACCGTTTTCACATACTACCCATATAATTATATAGATGAGATTTAAAATCAACTTGCTTATTTTTAGATAACCTTTTTATTTTAGAGTAATTTCAGATTTACAGAAAAATTGTAAAGATAGTACAGGGAGTTCCCAAACACCCCACACCCAATTTTTCCTATTATTAACATCTTCCATTAGTATGGTGCATTTGTTATAATTAATGAAGACTGACATA
>NW_007754369.1:8978-11743 GCF_000696425.1 Galeopterus variegatus
AAAAAAAAAAAAAGAATACACATTACATTTAGTCATCATGTCTCTCTAGGCTCCTCTTAGCTGCGACAGTTTCTCAGACTTTCCTTGTTTTTGATGACCTTGACAGTTTGGGGGAATATAGGTCAGCTTTTATAGAACGCCTCTTAATTAGGATTTGTCTGATGTTTTTCTCCTGATTAGATTGAGGTTATGGGTTTTGCAAGAAAGACCACAGAGGAACAGTGCCCCTCTCATCACATCATATCAGGATTGCACACTTCCAAGATGACTTATGTCTCTCTGTTCGTGTTAACTTGTTTATTTTTCACTGCATCCTCATCTACGTAGCAGAGTTCAGATCACAGTTTTGATGGGCTGATAGCATTTTCTAATACATTTTCACTCTCTTTTATCGTTGTGTTTCGGTTTGAGCAATTTCTGTTGACCTATCTTCAAGTTCACTGATTCTTTTCTCAGCTGTGTCAAGTTCACTGATGAACCCATGGAAAGCATTCTTTGTCTCTGTTACTGTACTTTTATTTCTAGCATTTTCATTTGGCTTTTTTCTATAGTTTCTATCTCTGGGCTGAAATTCTCCATCTGTTCATTCACATTGTCCAACTTTTCCACTAGAGCCTTTAACATATTAATTGTGGTCGTGTAAAACTGCTGATACTTCCATATCTGAGAGTAGCTTTTTGTATTGCTCTGCCACTGACACTGTGTTGTTTTCTGCTTACTTCTTCATGTGTCTCATAAATTTTGTTGAAAGTTTAAATCGTGTGTACAGCAGTGGAGACTGAATAAACTGTATTTCTGCCTGGAAATGGGCACGTCTCTTGTTCAGCTTGGCTTTTGGTGTGTGGGATGGAGAAGGAGAATTGAGTCAACAGAGTCAAGAGTCGAGCTGGATTTGAGTTTTGTCGTTGCTATGATACCTTCAGTGCCTCCCTGGCTTTGATTTCCTCTAGTGATACCACGTGCTTAGAGGGGGAGCTGGTTCGCTGGAGGGCTTTTCACCATGTGCCTGCTCTACCCTCAGCTTTAGGTCTTCCCTGTCCTCCTGCACTTCAGAGAGGCTTCCTGGGCAAGGTTTTCTCCTCTCCCAGTAAAAGACTACTGCTGCTTCTTCTTAGGTGCTTCTAGACCAGGGGTGCTGGGCAGCAGGGTTTTCTCTTACCCTGACTCCCCCTCATGTCACTGCATGTCAGGGCTTTCTCAGTGATCGCTTCCCTCAGAGGTGGAAGATCTCTTGGGGCCTGGCCCAGGAGGCTTCCTGCCCCTACCCAGATGTAGATAGTGTTCTCTTTTGCCCAGCCACAATGGGTCTTGACCTGTGACCTGGGTGTGGGAAGGTTTGCTGCCCTTCCCCCAGTGACATAAGCCTTCTCTTCCCCAGGGAGAAGCATCCGTGGACTTTCTGCCTTTCCCCCAGTAGTGACCTCTTCCCATTGCCAGGCTGGAACCATGAGGAAAGCTTTCCCTCTCTTCCCTGCCTGTCCCCGATCTTTCTTGTGAGCACCTAGTGGAGAGCTGTGGAGAACAGCCTGGCAGAGGATGCAAACCCTCTTGTGTCATCACCTCCCCAGGGTTCTTTCTATATTCTCCCACTTGCCCACACTCCAGTTTTAGCGAAGTGACTTTTCTTTAAAATGTTTAGCTGAACTCATCCACACACTTGCATGAAAGCCTCATCTTGTATCTGTGATCTTTCAGGTGAGTCAGTGTGTGTGTCTTATAGCTCCCTCCTTAAAAGCACCCATCCATCCTTCAACTTCAGGTTGGTTGGTGGCTGTGTGACCTCAGTCTCTGATGGATTCAAGAAAATGTATGATTTTGAAGAATATCTTGCTTTTTCTGGTTGTTAGAGTAAAAGCATTGCTTTCCCCAGCATTTATTTCCTAAACAAAACCCACAAGTCCTGGGATTATTTTTAAAAGAATATTTAATAACTTTTTTTTTTTTTTTTACATTCTAAGATGTTGTCACAGAGCAGTGGGAAGAGGGGGAAACAGAGGTGAGGGTGGGGGCAGGGCGGGCCCATGGCTGGCTCCTTCACTGGCCTGATTGTGGAGGGCGGTGGGGTGTTGCTGAGGCCTGTGGCCCCCCAACTCTGGCTAGGGAGCCCGAGAGGTTTCTGGCAGTTGTTCCTGGGCTGCATGCAAGTGTTGGAAGGTGTGATTGAGGCCGTTGGCACATCACCTCGGCTCAGGGGCTCAGGGTCTTCCACTGACAGTGTGGTCATTGACAGGCTAGATGTGGACATTGGGGGGATGTTGCTGAGGCCCTTGGCACCCTCCACCCTGTTCTGGGAGCCCAAGGTTCTTCTCTGGAAGCTTGGTCATTGCCAAGCTGGCTGTGGATATCGGGGGCCATGGTTGAGGCCTCAGACTCCCACACCTCAACTTGGGAGCCCAAGAGCTCCCACTGTAGGCTCAGTCATCACTGGGCTGGATGCAGACTCAGGAGTGTGAGGCTGAGGCCCTCAGATCACCCTCATTCTGGTTCAGAGCCCAGGGTACTTCCAGTCCTTCTAGGTTTTACAGGTGTCCCTTGGTGGTGTTAGACCTTTACTGGGTAATGTCAGAATTTTGTCTCTGATCTGTGGGTTTTTGGTTTTTCTTTCAGTTCTGTGTTGGATTATTAGCTACCTCCACCAATTAATCTTTGCACTGGAACTAATTTGTTGTCCTTTGCTTACTTCTAAAATAGGGGAACTTCCTGTGGGGACCAGCACTTGAGCCCTGTGGTTGACCTAAATTGTTTCTTTGCTGCTGATTCTCTGG
>NW_007754369.1:12729-13417 GCF_000696425.1 Galeopterus variegatus
TCTGGACTTTAGTCTTCTCATCAGCAAAATGAAGGTGTCATATCACATGGATCCCTAAGATTCTTTCCAGCTGTAACTTCTGTTATATTTCATATTTTTGGTAAGGAAACATATATTTTCACATGGTTTTGACTGTGTGTAATTTGTTATTGAATATTGGGTTAAAATTAGAGTGCAGAGAGACTAATTTTTCCCTATAAGCAAACTTCTTCCTGACAGCAAGTTAGGTACTTGATAAATTGCACTAAATGATAAGTGTTACTTTAGGAAATGAGGATATTAAATATCCTAAAAAGAATGCCTGTGTTTTACTGGCTGAGGAGTACATTAATTTTAACAATTGATCAAATTATTGGCAAAATGTAGATCTTGTTATCAACTATGACTCCACAAATTGAAAAAAAAATGAATTTTTCTCTAATAGAATTCCACCCCAGATTTCCAAGAGGAAGTTTATANTTGCTTACTTCTAAAATAGGGGAACTTCCTGTGGGGACCAGCACTTGAGCCCTGTGGTTGACCTAAATTGTTTCTTTGCTGCTGATTCTCTGGGGAAGGCTTTTTGTGCACCTCAGGTTTTAACTGTTGACCTTGTAAGCACTTCCAGGTCCTTTGAGGTTCGATACCCCTGGGTTGTGTGGAAACTCTGGTCTGGGCCTGAGTCTTTTCAGCAAACTACACCCCTGCA
>NW_007754370.1:0-230 GCF_000696425.1 Galeopterus variegatus
ACTGGTTGTTAACTTTGATATTAAGTCGAAGATTAAATATTTTAAAATATATATATATAAATATATATATCAAGATGGTCATACCAATGAGTTTTTTATTTCTTTCAGGACAGAAACTATTTTGATACCTTTTCTGTGGCCTCTCATAGATCAAAAACAACCCATAGACACTGTAGTTAGTTTTTTATTAATTTTTAAGAAATAAATTGTTGAAAATCACCTATTGATGA
>NW_007754370.1:4936-6098 GCF_000696425.1 Galeopterus variegatus
GGTGCTTTGAAGAAAATCCCTACCCCTCTGTCCCAAATGCCACTGAAGCGTTTTACAGTGGTTTGTCATTAGGGTATTCATTCAGATAATGTTTTCCTTCTAGGAATTATGAACTTTAAACCCTTTTTAACTTATAAATATTTTTTTAAAAAATAAAAAATAAAGTGGATTTTTGTGTATATGATATGGATAGATGATAGATAGAGAGACAGACAGATTGATATTGTAGGGTGTAGCCAGAAATCTCTGCCACATAAATGTATCAAATCTATGATAATCTATAACTCTTTAAGTTTTCCCAAGTGCTATTGCTAAGCCAAGTTTTTCATATCCTGGATTCACAGAATGAGTTTTCCAGACTTAAAAAAACAACAACTGAGCATTCAGTCTATTATTTTTACCTTCTTAAATACATTTCATCATTTCAGCCCCTCATAACTCAACCCTAGTTATTTAATCCAGAATATTCACCATACTACTCAGGTTATTGATTATTCACACCTTTGCATTAGGTACTTACATAAATCATGATAAAACTGTTTAGTAAGGCAGGATTAAGATATGTACCTGAGGTATGTGAGCATAAAACTCTTATTCTTTATCTCTAAATTACTAGTTTCTACTTTTTACAATCCATCTTTCCATACTATCAAATATAACAGCATTGTGAACCTAATCTTTCTGTATTTCACCTGTTTTGTATAATTCCTCAATAAACACTAACAAAACATAGTTTTTCTCTCATTTGTACAGTTTTCTCAGCACCTGGAGGTAGATGCTGAGTATCAGGAGATTTGAAATCATTTAGAGCAGTGGTATAGTTAAAAAAAAATAGTTTAATTACAAGTTCATTCACAAACAGATCATCAGCATTTTCTACTGAGTAGATTCTAAAACATAAATGAGGTTTAAAGCCTTACTTCTTACATGTTATTAAGATTGAGAAGTTAAACAACTTGCTAAAATTCACAGGACACTTCAGTGACAAAGCCTAGAACTCTAATTACAATTCTGGATTTTTAGAAGCAATTCAATGTGTACATATTGAGTCAGAAAAATAATTCTATCTAGTAGACAGTGATTTCTCTCTAGTTGTTAACTACTGGTTGTTAACTTTGATATTAAGTCGAAGATTAAATATTTTAAAATATATATATATAAA
>NW_007754370.1:7537-8033 GCF_000696425.1 Galeopterus variegatus
TACACATATAAAAATACTGAAGGGTTGCTGGCATACCCTTCAATGTTATATGGTTTCACTTACTTTATAAACAGTTTAAATTCTGTTTTGTTTTTGTACCAACATGCTACTGCTTGCTTTTTCTTTTTCCTCAGTTTTGGTAAATTAACTGTACTTTCAAGATACTTTCATTTGTTGGCCATAAACCATTTAAACTGCTGTATGCAGTCCAGGGCAAAAATGAAGGCAGAAAAATGGTATATTTAATGACTGGTATGCCTAAAGCAATACCATCTAGAGGTCAACATTGTGAACAAAGAATTACTAATTTGCATGCTAATTGCTAATATACATTTTAAGTTTGCAACCTAAAAAAATAACCAAGCTAAGAATCCCCTATAGTTCACTCTTCAGTTGAAAAAGGAAGTCTCCCCACTAATGAATTCTAAGAAGACTCTAAGGCCTTCATTCCAATCTTTTCAACTAGTGAGACCTCTTTTTAAATGAAAAAAAAAAA
>NW_007754371.1:0-449 GCF_000696425.1 Galeopterus variegatus
CTGTACTGATAATGCAAAAACCAAAAGGAGGAAAACAAAAGGAAAAGCAAAAGTAGTTAGAAAAGGTAAAACTTTTACAGCTAACGTATCTAAAACTGTGAGACGTCAAAGACAAAGCAAACGTCCTAGGTTAAATGTGGATGATAACGACTGGGAGGATTTGGACTATGCAAAATCTAAAAGAGTTCTCCGACGTTCAAAAATAAAAACGAGAAATCAGGGTAGAAGGACCGTGAGATACCACGATGGGGATGATGATAGAAGCTTAGAAAATGTGTTAGATTTCAGTGATTGCACCTTATGACCTTGAGGGAAAGCCAGTTCATTTAAAGAGGAAATGGACTGGAATATATGGTGAAAGCCAGCTTTTGAAATTATTTTTTGTCTTACAATTCAGGGAATATATTTATATTTTTCTATGAAAAGTTATGAATGTGACTTAATCATGA
>NW_007754371.1:4552-8032 GCF_000696425.1 Galeopterus variegatus
ATCTAGAAACCAGGTTTCAGTCAATTACTAACTAAAATAGTGGATTATAAGTTTAGCATTGCCATTTCAACAGACAGAAGGCATTTTTTAAAAAAATTGCTCCAAGCCTAATACATTTTTGTTGGTTAATTCCATAAGGTCTGTGCTATGCAGCCAATTACATCTTTACCTCTTGTTTTAAGTAGTTGCCCAGCCTCTGTCCATTGGTGATTTCTGCTCATGCAGGCAGAACACGGCTACAAGTTGTGGGTATGGGCCAGAGGGGCAGAAGTGAGCCAGGAGCTGGGCTTGAAAAGGTGTTTGTCACTGGATTGTCTGCGACCCTGATTCTCTTCATTAGGAAAGTCATAAGGTAGATTTAAAACCCTGTATTTACTTCTGATACCTTATCCTACCTACCTTTAATTTGAAGTGCTGTGAAAAATCTCTTCTAAAAAGTTAAGCAGATCCCTGAATTCATACTTCATAGAGTTTTTATTAGTTTTATAAAATAATTGCATTAGCCATCACAAATCTTTTGAGAGTCATAAGAATGATTAATGTTACCAATTAACTATTTTCTAGGGATCAGAGAAAACTGTATTGTGATTAACTTGATTAGCTGTAGTCACAAAACAAAACAAAAAAACATTCAAGGTTGTGTGGTGCCCTTATCACTGACTGAGTAAATTGAACCCTAAAAGTGACTAAACTAGTGAAGAACAATTCTAGTTTGCTGAACTATTTCTGACAATCTCTTGACCTGATAATGCCATACAGTAGAAATAAGACTGCAATATTACCAGCTCCCTCTAGAAAAGAGAAGTGTTAAAAAACAGCCAGTTACACAAAACACTTTATAGCCATTCTTCAAAGAGGCTTCAGTTTATGGGATCCTTTCGGAAGCTTTTGTTTTGGGAGGAATGAAGATCATTGATAAATGCTACTTGCTTTCTTGAGTGGTGGAACATTTTATTGCTTATCAATGAACAGCAGACAAAGAAAAGAGGACGTCTCAAACCAGCTCTGATAAAATTTGCAACTAAAAGGTTTACCCACTCTGGATTTGATTTATCCAACTAGAGCAATAATGTCATTACTTACCAAAGTACATGAAATAGGCTAGTATATTTTCATTTCGAGTCAGGCATTCTTTCATTTCTTTTCTCATCTCAAATTTGATTTAAATGCCTCAGTTAAAAATGCTGATCAGAATAAAAATCTTTAATGCTTCTGTAATGTAAAGTTTACTTTGCACTTAGGAAAAAGTTTTGTATGACAAAATACCGAAATTGGAATATGAATGATTTATAAAATGTAGAAACTAGAGATTAATGTTTTTAATCAGAACTGTCTCTATATACAGATTTCACCACAGACCATCTTAGAACACACACAGATCTGTGAGTTATAATTTAAAGTGGTCATCCAGGTAAACTATCATGGAGTACTATTACAGATATAAAATTTTACACTACTGATGTTTTTGCCATACCTGAATAGGGAATCATTTATTTGAAAGCAACAGTGTCTCAAGCACTCAGTGACTATCCCAACACAGACCATCCGGGATAGTGGGACTTGTGGGATTGTACTGACTTAGTATTAAATGACACTGTCACAAATGTATCATTAGAGCAGCAGCCTCCAAAGTTCTTAAGCTTGTACCTTAACATAAATTTGACTTCTTTCTAACCCTGAATTATCCTGTATATATTTCTAAAAACTGTTTGTAGTTTTCTCAAGAATAAAGCACTTTATAATTTACCAAGTTCTTAGTAATAAAATTAACACTGACTTACAAGTATGTATTTTTTTTTTGTAATTCCCCACACTGTCACTATTCTGTCTGCCTCAGATTCTGTTTCTATCTTTATTATTAAATTTCCATGATATCATCTGAAGACTTTAGAGATAACCACTTTATCAAGTTGGAGATGCTGTATACATTATAATTCTCAAATTCATTGTCCTCTGGGTATAGTTCTTTATTTGAAGTTCCTTTAAAAGTTCCTTTAAAAGTTAATTTTTAAAAACCTAGTTTTACTTCTTGGCTGCAGAATCTTAACTTTTCCCTTGTTCTGGAGTACAAATAAACATGTATTGAAATAGTGTGTACTAAGCTCCTAAATTGTCAGTATAGGTACTACCATCATCCATCAAAGAGGAATTAATTACAATTTAGACCATTTTGTTACAAAAAAAATGTAGATGTAATAGGATTTTATCTATAATACTCAACTGGATATGCTGTTGAGAATAAACCAGTTGTCTATTATTTTTACAACATGCAAGTGGGTGCAATTAGTTGATACTAGTGTATCCTCATCCTACCATAAGGTACAAATTTCACCTTAATTTTTCTCTAAACACTTTTTCATTTACCTTTTATAGCATATTTATTTTCTAGTATTTAGTATTGACTTAATGTGTCCAAGATTCATTTTGGATATAGGGTTGATTTGTGGAAGATAGTAGTAGTTCATGATTTTAAAATTCTAAGAGAAGATTCTTTGGAATAAAAACACTGCATGCACTTTAAGCCACTTGTCTTCCCACAGAGCCCAATTAAAGGAAGTGATAAGGGCATTAATGACATGATCATCTTAGCCTGCTAAAATGCCATTGACAGTGCCTGGTGACCTAACACTGAACAAAATACAGTGTCTTTGCACTGGAAAAGCATGTAAATCACATGAGTTAATTGGCAAAAGGGACAGGTGTGTGTGATGGGTTGCTTTGAGTGAAGTATTTCCTACCCTATTTTGGGAGAACTCTTACAGATGTTAGAGAAAGCACAACTTTGAAATCCATTTTATAGACTTAAGGTAAAAATCTGAAGGACTTGGGCCGGCCCGTGGCTCACTCGGGAGAGTGCGGTGCTGATAACACCAAGGCCCCGGGTTCGGATCCCGTATAGGGATGGCCGGTTGGCTCGCTGGCTGAGCGTGGTGCTGACAACACCAAGTCAAGGGTTAAGATCCCCTTACCAGTCATCTTTTAGGAAAAAAAAAAAAAAATCTGAAGGACTTTCACTGTGAGGGCAGAGGACTTTCCTCATGATCCTGTCTATATGAACATGTCCATAGAAGCAGTTTTTACCCGTGCTGATTTGCCCTTTAATCAGCTTGGTGACATAAAGGTGAACATCTCCATAAGAGGAAAAACTAGGAAAGGTGGTAGTTTAACTGCTACAGAATAGTGTTACTTGATAGTACCTGACTAAAAAGCCCGCATTTTTTAGTACTTAGTAGTAAAGAGAATATCACGGAGTCCTCCAGGAGTCTAGTATGGGTGGAAGATACCAAGTATGGGTATTTTAGTAGTCACAACTTGTCCTTATGGACCCCTGAATGTCTGGAAACTTGAGGTGGGGTCCTACAAACACTCAAGACTATTTTGTACCTTTTTTTTTTTTTTTTTTTTCTTTTTTGAAGTAGTCAGAAATTAGTTGCTATTTTTCTTGTTACTATTTTTACAAATGTTATGGACAGCTGCTGC
>NW_007754372.1:0-8032 GCF_000696425.1 Galeopterus variegatus
TCTCTCTCTCTCTCTCTCTCACTATATGTACATGTATATTCTTAGCGATATAGAATAAATCGCTAAGAATAAAGTGCTAAATGTTCAGGTGAGGTACACAATGCACATTAATTTCTTCCTTGTTGGATAAACCAGTGATTTCTATGGAAAAGCTAGCTCTAGAAGGTTCAGGAAAACTTTGTCATGCTGAGTAAATAATGCTTTGATTCACAAGTATGGGGAACAGCTGAAGACAGGAATGGGTCTGAGTGTAGGAGTCACAGTGATGTGCCTTTGCTTGATTAGGACATTAGAGGAAGAAAGGCATATTATTCAAAGAGGTCATATATACTAGGATAAAGATTATTATTTCACAGGCAGCGGGAAATTACTGATGGTTTTGAACAGGGGTTCAGAACTTAAATTTTAAAAATTTTCCCAAGGGGCAACATGCTAGAAAATTTTCTCAAGGGGCAGCCAACTAGAGCTGAGGGGTGGTGTAAACTGAGCCAGAATAGGGCTAGGCCTGTGAACCATACTGACTCCATTTTCCCTGCAGAGGACACTTTGTTACTTTTCCACTCCTCAGTCATGAGACCCCCCCAGGACACATGATTACCTCATGTCTGGTCCTTATAAAATAAACTGAGAGAAAACAGGAACAATATCCACTGAGTTGTAAAACCCCTCCCCCAAAGCTTGTTAAAATATAACTGTTAGCTTTGTTTAAAACTTATTATCTACTTTCTTTTCCCATAATTATAAAAATTAAGTTACAGATTAGCCTGAAGACACCTTTAGGAGTTCCTGCATACATACAAAGCTTCAAGGTGACTGCTACAATGACCCTCCTGGAGTGACAAAAGTGAATAACACCACCAGCTTGGAATGACTGACCAGTCACAAGGACCAAAGCCATAACTGAGCATGCGCCCATGACCCAACCAGGAAGAACAGAACGGACCACTTCCCGAGACGCAGAATGGTGATGCTAGCCTTCACCCCTCTCTCCCTTTCCCTTTAAAGGACCTTGAACATTTCCCCTCAGGGGGCTAGCTTTTCCGTAGCTACCTCCCTTATGTATAAGTCTATCTCCTGTTTTAATAAACTGCTGCTTGCTTTATTGCTGGATGAATTGTTAATTTCTATGACTTTGGGAATGAAGAGCTTAATTAGATAACAAAATAAGGAAAACAGTTATGACTCCTGGAAAGACTAAGGTCAAGGTGTTGAAAGTTCTGAACTTGGTAAGCTACAGTGAATGCATAAAAGGGGTAGATGTAGAAAATAAATCTGGATATAAAATTAAAATGACTTTTATTTACTCAACAAATGTGTTTGATTTTTAACCTAATTCTCAGGACTCTATAAGGTTCTACACATATTTGTGTAAATAAAGGATATTATACGTAGAAACATACTACAGTAATATCCTCATGTGGCTCAAAAGTCATATTTTTTATCTTTAGACCAACAAGATAAAGAATTGCATGGGTTAAAGGAAACAGTAACATCAAAGATAGGTCTGAGATTTCAAATCTGGGTGAGAGAAGTGATTTAGAACAGCCTAGTGATCAAGGACACAGGCTTTGGAGTCAGAACCACCTTAGGTTAAAATCAGCTCCATCTCCCATTACTGGTGTCACTTTTGAGCAGCTACTTAATCTTCCTTAAGCTCTGTTTCTACTTCTGTACAGCAAGCACCATAATATGTCCTTTCCTGTTTGTTCTAAGAATTAAATGAAACAATATATGTAAGGTGCTTATAATTAATATTAGCTGGTAATGAGTAAATATTACTATGATTGGTTTTAAAAGTAAAATTAAGTGCAGAATTTGGAGAGCAGATCATGAGTTCAGTATGATACATATCCAGTAAACATCTAGAAATGTGGGACCAAAGGAGAGAGCAAATATCTTGAGCTGGGACTGCTATGTGTAGAGATGCTAGTTGCATCCAGGGACATAGGCGATAGAACCTTCCAAGCGGGTATATGTAAAGATGAGAGCCAAAGAAGATCTTTGGGAAATACCTGAATTTTAGAATTGGGAAGAAGAGCCAGGAAAAGAATGAAAAAATTGTCAAATATGAAGCATTTAAATTATTTTTAAATTATTTTTTTCTTAATTAAATTAGACTTATTTGTTCTCTTTAAGAAAAAAATACAAATTTGAATTTCAGGAACTTCCTATTTGATTTAACTTCATGGTTCTAATTGGCTTTCTCAAGACACTTATTAGATATGAACACTTCATATTTTCCTAAGCTTTGGAATTTCTACTTGATAATGGCTGATTTGGGGCACCATGTGACTAACTTGATGTTCACCTGAAGCTTTGTTGGATAAATTAATTGTTAGCTTTATAAACTTAGTAATTCAACAAAATGCCCACCAGGAGAGTTCAAGATTGCAGTTTGACACATGCCTCCACCACACAACATTTTTATTTCATAAAATTTACATCATGAACTGTTCCTGGTAAAGATATAACCTGATGTGACTAGCAAAGGGAAGCTATTAGATCTGATAATTCATTCATTTTCCCATTTTCATAGGTGAATCAGTTCTTATGAGAAATCTCGGTATGATAAATTTCAGCCCTAAATTCCATCAAAAGTATGCTGCTTGATACTTTTGTATGATAAATTTGGGCCCTAAATGAAAAAAATGTGTAACAAATTTGGTCTCTAAATGGCAGCAAATTATTCAAGCCTTCTAGATGAAGTTCTCAGTACACAAGTTCCAGAAAGCAAACTGGGTTTAAACATCTCTCTGTATTTATCCCGAGCATGTACTTTAAGAGCTTAACCTGCTCAAATTATAGGATTGCAATTAATTTCAATTTTTTTAATGCTATAATTGTGTACTTTTTTTCTTTCCGAACAAGAACTTCAGAATCTATAGTGTGTAGGGCAATAAAGATAGCAGGCATGCTACTTTAGGAGTTTATTAAAGACAGAAACTGCATGAATAACCACACCCTATTTCCTCTTTCTCAAATACAGTCACTTATGAGAGACAACAAAGCAGGAGACATAAAGAAATTTAGTAAACTAAAATGATGGAACAGCATCTCCTCGCACACATGAAACAGGTTCAGTTTTTCCCCATGGAGTTGCACTATAGTATTATTTATGTTAAGGATGTATTTTCTCGTGTCAGAACTTCTGGGTTAAATAATTTCAAGAAAACAATAACACCACTTTTAATTAAGCGCTATGATACAAGACGTGATATATGGCTGAGAGACAGGATTTCATTCTCAGTTATTCTCAATATCTATGAGCTCCTTGCTACTTTTAAAGAGATGTAAAGACACATGGCAGTGGAAACAGCTGGATTACCTCTAAGTTTCTGCAATGTTCTTTTGTTTTAAGTATTACTACTCCTTCTACACAGAGTAAAGTGAAATGGGAACTAAAATAAAGAAGCTTGCTCAGAGGAATTCTCAAAGTAAAGATGAGGCAAATAAAAAAAAATTTCTTAAGGAACCAAGCTCCTGACATATATTGAGTTATTGAAGCAACATTACCTTTCTTTGTGGTCAAGTATAAGTTAATTCATGTAAAGGGATCCTCTAGAGAAGAATAATTTTAAAAGAATACCACTGAACAGGTGGTACCCACTAATGGAGGTGTCTATTATTATTACAGGTGTTGAAAAAGATGGATTTTATTTGTTTCCATCAGTCTTATATGAAAGAAAGATGAAACTATAGGTTAAAATACTTTTGAATCATCCATGAGTAGTGTTACTTTCTCAATGCCAGAACTTACTGCTTAATAACTGAGTAACATAGTATGTATATCATATATTATTCCAAAGACCTAGTCCTGAAAATTGGGGACCTGCTAAAAAATGAATAGATATGTAACTGAATTAAGTCAGCACTACATGGTAATTTGGTCATTTTAATGATATTTGGAATCATAAGAATTTGGGTTCAAATTTCAGTCCTATCCTTTCCTCATAGCTACTTGACCCTTGAACTTTAGATTGATCTTTTTTTAAATGTTGTATTCAAAATATTTTAACATTTACTTGCACATATTTGTGGGGTACAGTGTGTTCATTCAATGAAAGCATCTACTGCACAAGGGTAGATAGCATAGTTTTGTACCCATTAGTCCACCACTTCTCCAGAGTTGTGAGGGTTAAGTTATGTCTTTAGCAGCCAACACAGTGGCTACATTTGATTCCAAGGGCACTGAGTTTTTATAATCGCTCGCTTCCTTTGTATAGGATTTTGGTTTGTGGAGTTATGGCAAGGGACAACCGTACTTAGTTTTATTTCTACAACAACAGTCATGCATGAACTGGAGAGTAGGTTATTGATTGAAGAACCATCATAATAGGACCATGAAGCAGATTTTTTTATGGTTAAAAATACTGGTTTTAAAACTATGGAAAGTCATAAATGAGTCATGGCAACCTTTTGACAAAAGCACAGATTATACAGAAATGTATGATTCATCTGTGTTTTCCTTAAACTTTTACCCAGGCTAGATAGTAGGTTGTACTGATTTGCACATCTCCTTCTAGGATTACTAGAGTGTATGCTTTAACTACAAAGTTTATATTCAAAATAGAGCAGAAACCCTGGCACAAAATCCTCCACTTTAAATTGAGGTGGAAACCTATTACAATTTCTCCATTTTACATACTTTCTATAATAAGAATGGATTTTGTGATCTGAAAAAAAGTTCAGTAAAGAATACTAAAAGTTATCTACAGTAATAAGAGCTACAGCCCATGTGAGCATAAGAAATATGTGTATACAGAAATATGTGTATGCAGAAATTTAGGAAAAAATTCCCCTTTCATTCTCAAGTCCTCTTCCTTCAATATACGTAAGAGTAAATGGGCTCCATTAAGGGTGAACATTTGTGGATTTTTCTTAAAAATTATAAAGGTGGTAAAAATTTTGGTTGTTTTTGGTTTCCCCCCATTTTACAAAATGTTGCAATAAGTGGCATATTTATCATCTCTTATTTGGGTGAATATATTTATAGGAAAAATGCCTACAAGTGTGATCGCTGAGTCATTACATAGAAATTTCTAGATGTTAAAAGATACAGCAAATTTATCTAGTTGCACTAATTTTTGTTGCCACCAAAAACGTATGAGTGTAAATGTTTCACCACATCCTTACCAGAACTAGATAGGATCAACCATTTTACTCTTTGCCAATCTAAGTAAAAATGGCATTTCATTTTAACTTGAATTTTTTTAAAAAAAACAAGTTAGGTTAGCTTTTTCTCATGTGATTATTAACCATTTGTGTAAATTTTTCTCTGAATTTTATCCACTCTAGAAATTTGCCATTGTTCATGATCTCACTTAATTCTCATACCAATCCTATGATATGATATAGGTACTATTACTATATACATTTTGCAAAAAAGAAACCTAGGAATAATAGATGTTTAGTATTATGCCTTTTATTATCAGACTGATAAATGGCATAGGCGAGGTTTGAAAAGGAGCTTGTTTAACAGCAAGCTTGTTGTCTATAGGCCACAGGGCCATATTGTGTCCCACTCTTGCCTATAGAGAGAATCATGTGGCTTTTGCATTTCTAATTATACTGTAGCACTTCATTTATTCAGACATTTAGTCAAAAAGAAAAAAGCACCTACTATGTGCCTAGTACTGTGAGAGCTTCTGTGTCTACAGCAACAAAAAATAATTTTAAATTAATAAGCAAGTATATTAATGAATATATATTTTCTCTCAGTAAGCTTACCATATAGAAGCATAAAAAATAATTTTACAAGTATTTAATTACAACTGTGACAAGTACCACAAAAGAAAATTATGGGATGCTGTGTGTATGAAAATTAGGGAGCTCACAAGCATCATATTTAGGAAGCTTTGCATAAACATGATCAAGATTTATAATTTGTTGAAAATACTTAAGGAGATGGAAGACAGATAAGAAATGCTAGGAACACGTCTTAAGAATTTCATTTATCCTAACAAAAACACCTTCATCTAAATTTTTTTTAACTTGGTTTTGAAAAAAATCTCCTAAAAATGTGCAAATCTACTGACCACTTAAAAAAATTTTTTTAAACCTCACTTTTCTAACAAGTAGTAAAGAGTCAGTATGAGGACTGAGATTTGCATAAAATGGAGAGAGGTGAACACAATATAATATGAAAGACTAAGGAGGGAGATAGATAAAGTGGTTGTCACAAGAGAAATTAATCTCTGATGCAAACGGACAAACCCACAGCCCTTTACTGACTCCTTGTAATTAATAACCTACATTTGCAGATTTTTTTTGGAGAAATTAACTGGCTCAGTAATATAGTGGCTTAACTGATTGAGTTAACCAGACCAGAAAATAGAACACTAATCAGCTTTATAATTCTGAACAGTTCAGCATATATTGAATATAGTTTCATGAACCATAAGAAAGAGGAAATGATTTTACTGTCATAGAACACCGGGGAAAAGTTATTTGTGCTATATTAGCTGAACCACATGAACTTGTCAATATTTGGTCATTTTAACTTACATAAATGCAATTTTATATGGTTTACGTATGTGTGTAACACGCAGAACAAACATAAGTGTTTGGTCCTAAGTATTTATGTAGGTACATAAATAAACATGTCTATAGGTGATGTGATACTTCTCATGTCCCTATGTCTGTCTTTCACTCATGTGGAGAGAGTCAGAGAGAGATTTAAGAAAAAAATAAAAAAAGAGATGCAGGAAAGAGATAAAAATACAAATACTTTAGAAAGTCTTGCAATTAGACATTAAATACTCAAGTCACGAAATGCATATATTTCTTTTCCTCATAGTGTCTTCTGCAAATATTGAAGATATAGGAAACATAAATGAGCCAAGCAGACCACAAATAAATGTTGCCTGAAATGTAGCACCTTGTACTTTGGCTTTGGTATTTTTTATTCCTAATTTTTGTTTTCTTTGATCAAAAAGAGTGCATTAACTGACAGAGATACAAAAACAAGAACAAAAATAATTTAGAAATATAACTTTGCTACTTAGAACCACTATTATATATCTGAATCTCTATTATAAAATATATACATATACATATGTGTATTTGAATGTATATCTAGATTTTTTATTTTAGTTTTAAAAATGCTACATGGCTTGAATTGTCATTAACTTAGATACTGCCTTTTCTTTTATGGTTTCACAGGTTGCTTAGAATATCCCAGGTAATGGGAACAAAAGAACAATTTAGTAACATTATTTACTTATAAGTGTTTTATTATTGGAGGGGGTAGAAAATTGTTGAAGCCCATCAAGCAGGGAGTGTTTACCCCCAAAATTATTATTCCTACAAGATTAGATACAGTAGAATCTTTTAAACATGAGAATATATATTTGTATAAAGCAAAAATTACAGACTTTCTCAGACTTGCCTAATATGAACCCTTAGTTTGTGCCAGAGACTATTCTAGGTACTATGGAATGAGAGAAAGTTCTTGCTTTAATAAAGCTTACATAGTTATCAATGTATTTTCATATTATAACGTTATAAAGTTTTTGTTTTCAGCATTTTAATGTGGTATAACTTTTCCACCATACAAATAAAATAAGCAGATATTCACAAAAATTTACTGAGCTTATGCCATGGTCAAGGCGCAAAGGCCCAGATATAAAGTGAAAATATAGACAGTGACCTTAAATAATAAAGTCTGGAGTCAGGAAAATATCTGTTGGAAGTTTTGAGTTTACTGAGATTTACACATTTTCAAAATATATCAAATTTGATCATATCAAACATGTTTTAAGTAGCATATTTAAACAATAATTTTCAAGTGAATGTCTTAATTTTAAAATCCCCAGATAATTTATTTTACATTATTACAAAATTATTTTTATTACTTTATGACAAAATTAATTTATCCTAAAACTCATTTATCTGGTTGGTTCAGATTAAAAATTTTTTTTTTTCTTTGAGTCTCAGTAACTGAACTAATTGCTCTAATGAAATCTGGCTAGAGAATGCCCAATAAGAAGACAGAAATATCTGAGGGTGGGGTAAGAGTGGTGATATCACAGTA
>NW_007754373.1:0-819 GCF_000696425.1 Galeopterus variegatus
ATAGGTAATTCAATGACATTGACTATTGGTTTATATAGATTGTATGGCCCTAGAAGAAATACAGCTGAAGGCTTGGAGACATAATCATTTTGAAGAGCTATGACTGGTCCATTCAAAAATGGGCTAAGCTTAAACATAAATGTTTTCCAAGTGAAAATGTGTCTGAAGGCCATTATAACTGAGTTGGGGCCTTTGACTAACTAAGATGACCCAATACACAGACCTCTGTCAGTTACATTTCCAAGCTTATCCACTGAATCTCATAAATCAATGAACAAATGTCATGGAAGGCCATAGGCAGGCTCAACAATGTTATTTCAACTAACTTAGGCTCACATGGCCACTGGCGCTTATGAGTATCCAACTAGCCAAGAGAAATGACTCCTCCTGAACTTTAATATTGTTCCACACACCAGGAATCAGATGAACAACTGCTCGCCTGTTACTTGCAGTGGACCTCACCCAACATGAGGAAGACAGTGACGGTTCTCCTGTACGGGCTTAACTGCTTTCATTGGGCTTGGCCGATAATGTGTTTTTTACAAATTGAAGGTTTTTGGCAACCCTGTGTCAAGTCGATCTGTCCTTTTAAAAAAAAAAAAAAAACTACAGCATGTGCTCACTGCTTACCTCTGTGTCATGTTTTTGTAATGCTCTCCATATTTCAAACTTTATATTTTCATTATATATTTTACAATGATCTGTGATCAATAATATTTGATGTTAGCAATGTAATTATTTGGGGGTAACATGAATCATGCTGATATAAGAAGGTGAAATTAACTGACAAATGTAGTGTGTGTTCAGACTGCTCCAAAG
>NW_007754373.1:1819-6187 GCF_000696425.1 Galeopterus variegatus
AAGGCAAAAGAAATGTTTACTGACATTGTAGAGGCAGAGAGTAGAACAGTGGTTACGAGAGACTGGGGAGGGGCAAGGAAGGGGGTACTAATAGAGATTGGCCAATGGTTATAAACTTACAATTAAATGGGAGGAAGAAGGTCTGGTATCCTATTTCATAGTAATGTGACTATGGTAAATGGTAAAGCACTGTATATTCTGTAACAGCTAGAAGAGAGGCTTTGCAATGTACTCTCAGCAAAGAAATGATAAATGCATGAAGTGATGGATACACTACCTTCCCTGACCAGATCATTTTACAAGACACATACATATCAAAACATAAAATAGTACTCCACAATATGAACAATTACAATATATCAATTAAAGTAAATTGATTATATTTTAAATGTTATTCCAGTGAACATGTAAATCATAAGAAAATGAAACAGTTTTACTGCTGATAAAGAGAAAATTGTAGTTGTTTGGATAGAAGACCAAACCATCCTAAATATTCCTAAAGCCAAAGCCTAATCTAGATCAAGACCCTAATTCTCATCAGTTCTATGAAAACTGAGAAGGATGAGGGAGCTGCAGAAGGAAAGTTGAAGCTAGCAAGGGGTGGTTCATGAGATTGAAAGAAAGAAGTCCTACCCATAACATAAAAGTGCAAAGTGAAGCAGCAAGTGCTCACATGGAAGCTGCAGCCAGTCATGCAGAATATCTCACTAAGATCCTTGAAGAAGGTGGCTCCAGTAAACACCTGATTTTCGATGTAGATAAAAACAGCTTTGTTTTGCACAAACATGCCATCGAGGGCTTCTATAGCTACAGAAGAGGAGTCAATGCCTGGCTCCAAAGCTTCAAAGGACAGGCTGACTCACTTGTTAGGGACTAATGCAGCGAGTGTCTTTGAGTTGAAGCCAATTCTCAGTGACTGTTCAAAAAATTCAATTACCCTTAAGATTTATGCTAAATCTAATCTGCCTGTGTTCTATAAATGAGACAACAAAGCCTAGATGACAGCACATCTGTTTACATCATGATTTACTGAATATTTCAAGCCAACAGTTGAGACCCACTGTTCAGGGGAAAAAAAAAAAAAGATTTCTTTCAAAAGATTACTGATCACTGACAATGTACCTAGTCACCAAAGAACTCTGATGGAGAAGTACAGGAAGATGAATGTTGTTTTCACTCCTGCCAATTCATTTATTCTGCATCGCATAAATCAAAGAGTAATTCTGACTTACAAGTTTTTTCTTATTACTTAAAAATTACATTATATAAGTTTATAAGTCCCTACATAGTGATTTCTCTGATGGTCAGAAAAAAGTTAATTTTAAACCTTCGGAAAAAGATTCACCACTCAAGATGCCATTAAGGATACTTTTGATTCAAGGGACAAGGTCAAAATATCAACGTTCACGGGAGTTTGAATGAAGTTGATTCCAATCCTCACAAATCACTTTGAGGAGTTCAAGACTTCAGTGGAGGAAGTATTCCATATTTGGTGGAAATAGCAAGTGGAGTAGAATTAGAAGTGGAGCCTGAAGATGTGGCTGAATTGCTGCCATCTCATGATCAAACATTTATGAATGAGGAGTTGCTTCTTAAAGATGAGCAAAGAAAGTGGTTTCTTGAGATGATATGTAATCCTAGTGAATATGCTATGAACCTTGTTGAAATGATAAAGAATTCAGAATATTACATTAACTCTGTTGATAAAGCAGCAGCAGGGTGTGAGAAGATTGATTCCAATGTTGAAAGAAGTTCTGCTGTGGTTATTTGCTATCAAACAACATCGCATGCTACAGAGAAGTCTTTCATGAAAGGAAGAGCCATTTGATATGGCAAACTTCACCGTCGTCTTATTTTTAAAAATTGCCACAGCTACTCAACCTTCAGTAACCACTACCCTGATCAGTCAGCAGCCATCGACAAGGAGGCAGAACCCTCCAAAAGCAAACAGATTATGACTCACTGAAGGCTCAGAAGACTGTTAGGATTTTAGCAATAAAGTCTTTTTAATTAAAATTGCTTTTTAGACCTAATGTTGTTGCACACTTAACAAACTACAGTAGGGTGCAAAAATAACTTTTATATACACTGGGAAACCAAAATAATTTGTGTGATGTGCTTTGTTGTGATAGTCACTCTACCACTTCTGTCTGGAACCCAGCCTGCGATATCTCCACGGTATGACTGTCCACGCCGCTGCCCTTCTTCTCAGCCATGTGTCTTCCAGTACTATCACTTGCAGATGTTCTGAGGACTTTAATCAGAGTCAGGGAATTCTTACATAATACAGCTTTTTACCAACTAACTTTTTTTATAGCAAAAAAGGTGAAGCACAGTGTGTGCTCATGTTCTCATTATGCACACAGTAAGGCTGTCCTTATTTTATAAAAAGGAGTGAACCCATTATTAGGCTAGAAAAACTGGAATACAAACCATGGTGGTATCAAATCACTGTCAATCCAGATGTTGAGGAGGCTCTTACTCACTATGCATAGTACTGTCACTCCCACAAACTAATTTGTATCTGGGAAAAAAAGGGACAAAATCCTTGATATTTATTATGCATGCTGAACATCTTTAAAAATCCTGCTTCTCATCAGTCAGGGCTGTTTTTCTGGTTGACAGTTCTAAACCAAAAGGTTTTTATGGAAATTGTTTCATTAAATTAGCAAAAAAAAAAAAAAAGATAAACATGAGGCCATTTTATTTTTATGGTTAAAATCAAATATCTACATTAAAAACAAACTATTTTAGCATTTTTTCAGTCATGAAATAAAACTAATGCTGAGAATATAAAATCTGTAATTTTTTTTATTGGTTATGAATATCCTTGAGATACAAAGCTGATTGTCACCTCTCGTGCCCATGATGTCGGGGCCAGATTCATACTGGCTGTATACCCATCACCACAAATTGCATTTATACACCATGTCCCCCACCCAATTACTAACAACCTCACTCCCCCTCCCCCCTACCCCCCCACTCCACTTTGTAGCCCATAGAATGTTCTCTTTTTCTGCAAGTCCAATGCACTAGTGTGGTTTTTCTCTCTTTCCTTCACTCTTAGCTCCCACATATGAGTGAGTACTTGCGGTATTTATCCCTCTGTGCTTTGCTCATTTCACTAAACATAAGTTTCTCTGGGCACATTCATGTTGCCAATGGGAAAATTTCATTACTTTTTATGGCAGAGTAGTATTCCATGGTGTATATATACCACAGCTTCCTTATCCAATCATCCATCAATGGACATTTATGTTGGTTCCATGTCTCGGCTATTGTAATAGAGCTGTGATGAACATGGGAGTGTCAGTATCCCTTTGACATGATGATTTCCATTCCTCTGAGGATATACCCAGAAGTGAGAATGCTGGATTATATGGAAGATCTATCTGTAGTTTTTTGAGAAACCTCCATACTGTTTTCCATAGTAGTTGTACTAGTTTACAGTCCCACCAACAGTGTAGGAGTGTTCCCTTCTCCCCTCACCAGCATTTGTTATTCACCGTCTTTTTAATTATAGCTAGTCTAACTGGGGTGATGTGTTCTCTCTGTGTACTTTCAATTTGCATTTCTCTGATGACTACCAATGTTGAGCATTTTTTCATGTACCTGTTGGCCATTTGTACATCTTGCTTTGAAAAATGTCTATTCAGATCCTTTGCCCATTTTTTAATTGGGCTGTTTGGTTTTTTACTATGTAATTGTTTGAGCTCCTTGTATATTATGGATATTAATCCCTGTCAGATGCATAGTTAGCAAAAATTTTCTCCCACTCTGTAGGTTGTCATTTCACTTACTTGATTGTTTCCTTTGCTGTGCAGAAACTTTTTTGTTTAATATAGTCCCATTTGTTTATTTTTAATTTTGCTGCTTGTGCTTTTGGGCTCCTGTTCATAAAGTCTGTGCCCAGACCTAGTTGTTGGAGTGTTTCACCTCTATCTTACCTTAGTAATTTTACAGTTTGGGGTCTTATACTTAAGTCTTTAATTCATTTTGAGTTAATTTTAGTGTATGGTGAGAGACATATATGTAGTTTCATTCTTCTATATATGGATATCCAATTTTCCCAGGACCACTTCTTGAAGAGACAGTCTTTTCCCTCGTGTAGATTTTTGTAGCCTTTGTCCAATATCAGATGGCTGTAAACCTGAGGGGTGATTCTGGGTTCTCAATTCTACTGCACTGGTCTGAATGTCTATTTTTATACAAGTACCATGCTGATTTGGTTACAATAGCTTTGTAACATAGTTTGAAGTCAGGTAGTGTTAAGCCTCCAGGTTATTATTTATTTATTTAGTTTTTGTTCAGGATTGCTTTGGCTATATAGGGTCTTTTGTTGTTCCATATGAAAGGTAAGATTGTTTT
>NW_007754373.1:7614-8032 GCF_000696425.1 Galeopterus variegatus
TGTAATGTTTCCAATTACTGCCATTTCCACTGGTAAAAGCTCATAGAATTCTTCAGTGAACATGAAAATTTAGGTGACACATTCAGGGGAGCATCACATGTGGTTGGCACACCCGTGAGGCAAAGGGCACATTAGATGCATTTGGAGATAATGAGATGTAAACACCAGCTGCAGCCTCTTGGTTAGCTGAAGAGCTGTGAAGCACAGGAACTAGTACACTTATTTCTTCTCTCTGCAATTTTTGGATCCTCAAAGCACATATAAACATTACATATGTCTAGTATTTATAAGAAAATTCATTAGGCAATATTACCATTAGTCCACAGAGCATAACCTGTATTTTCTATTATATTAATTTACTCTCTTCTAGTTTTTATTACTGCTCATGACACTATAAACTAATTTCTTGATCCAAAAA
>NW_007754374.1:0-8032 GCF_000696425.1 Galeopterus variegatus
GTGGGAGACTGCCCAAAGTACCCCTGCGGACCCAGTTTTCCAGGACTAATGAAACTTGGAGACTTTGAGAATTAATTGCCTAGAATAGTTTTGAGAAATTACTCTTCTTTTGGGGGGCTATAGGAAAATTCAATAAATGGAATTTCATTACTGTGGATGGAAAAGTCGAGCAGACTTACTTCTACGTTACCGCCTGCTAGTGGCTTTTGATTCCAAATGGCAACATTTTTAATCCATCAATACTTGTTAATCACAAATTATGTGCAAGAGTTTGTACCCCAGTTTTTCACTTCTATAATTAAATCCTATATAATGAGTTTCCATTTCAAAAGTTGAATGTATAATTTAGGGCTATAAGATCAGGTTGAAATGACCAGGTTTTAAGATTTCATGCAAAAACAAAAGCACAAGGGAAAAAAGAAAGAAAATTCTCCATCTTCTAAACATGATTTCTCAGATTGTCTTTAAAGCAACAACACAAGGATTCAAAATGTATCTCCCAAATATGATTTCAACCAGTACAAGTGAATTTTAAGTCTATCACAAGGATATTTGCTCCATTGAGAAAGTTCATTCTGGCTCAGCCTTGGTGCAAATCACCAGCCTCTCCACCCTAAATAGTTCCCCATAGCTTGAAAGGCACAGAACGATAGCTGAAATTATAATGGAACTGACCTATGCACACATTCTCATCGTCCAGCTGTGCAGAAGCATTTCTGAAGTAGCCCAGCCTGCATAACTCACAGTGCTGCCCTCTAGTGTTGTGTTTACAGCTCACGCAAATGACTGTGTTTAGCAGATCGATATAACTGCATCGATTGGAGTGGCCGAAGCATTCACAGTCTTGCAAGGAAGAACAGAAATGTATACAGAGTGTATACAGTAGCAGAGTAATAGCACACTACATGCTCGGATAAAATGAGGGATGGAGAAAAGATGGTGGAATGGCATTACATACATGTGAATCAACATGACACACAGCGACAACAGGTGGTGCGACTGGCATGGAAGCAGCATGTTTCAAGCAGTATAGAAAGGTCGGACATTCACAACATGACTGAAGACTGTTAATTCTTGGCAGGCACAATGAACAGAAGCATTTGCAGGTGTACACCTTTTAAAATTTGGGAAGGTTCAGTTTCCACTGATGCAAAAGTCTAATTTTTGCACATGGAGGACTTTACTGTCTTTCCACCGCTTCCCATTTTCTCTTCATATTTGCAGTGTTAAAAAAGAGGAAGGGAAGCATGTGAGTATTGAGGGTCTGAGTCTGCTATCACCCACGACTCCTTTGCCTCACTGTCCTTTATGTCAAGACAGTAACTCAGTCAGGGCTTCACAGAAATCACGGCAAATTTACTAGGAATCTAGACACAAGTTCTTATTTTTGTTTTTCCCCAATGCTAAGAGAAGAAGATGGCTTTCTTAAGTCTTTCTTCAGGCCAAATCAGCATGTTTATGTGTGAGAGAAAACACACACACACAAAACCCAACACACAAAAATACAGGGAGATTATTTGTATGACAAAAAGTGCTCTTAAGATTTCCTTTTCTTTCAAGTTTCAAGCAAAGTCTGATAGAAAGAAGGGTTAGACAGCTACTGTATCCCCAGATGTCTTTTCCGTTGTCTCTAAAATGTTAGAGATGGCTCTGAGACTTAGGAGTGATGGTGGTAGGAATTAGAAGGGCGACGAAGAAAAGAGGGTGAGGACAGTTGGGGAAGGCTGGAGGGTGACTAGATTTCCTCTCTCTTGCATCACAAGAAGTTGTTAAGCCAATTCAACCTTTTTAAAAGGAATGATGAAGACCAAAGACTCTGCTGGTATAAACACTCATCAAATCAAATAGAAAAAGAAAGAAGTGTAAGGGGTAACTAGGTGGGAGATCTATCATGTCTTCTCAAAATATGAGAAAGTAGGGAAATATGGGGTAGGCCTAGCTGGACACTTATAAGGAAGGTCAACCATGATACTGCAAACTGAGTTTGTCTAAAAATACTTCTGTACTTAATGTCTAGCTTTTATTTTATCTCACTAGGAAGCCAAACACAATCACTACTGGAATTCACTCATTCACTCATTCATTCATTCAATATTTTATTGATTTGGTCTACTATGTGCCAGGAATTATTTTGGCCTACATAAAATTTTGGGAATGTTGCATTTTGATAACCACAGTAAAAATGAATAAGTGTTGTCAAGTAAGAAGAATAGGAGGGGTAACTAGCTTAAAAATTTTTTTATGACTGTATTACTGCTCATCAGAACAGTGTGGATTAATTTATTAGTGAGCTAATTACTACAACAGGGAGTTGAAGTCAAACTTCTGATGGAATGAAGTCAAATTTGGTTAGCAGCAGAGGAGGTCACTGGAAATGGTACAGAGTAGAAGATGCCCAGCAACTTGGGGATCCCAGCTGCTTAAAAGAGAGGCAAGAAGAAGGAGCAGATCCTGAAGCCAAGCCGCTTCCTTTGTTTCAGGTCAGCTGTATCCGTATGTCCACGTGTGCAGGGAGTGGAGGGTGGGGGTGGGGATGGGGAGCCAGAGTGGGCAGGGGAGGCTTTGAGACTCCAGCGCAGCAGATAAAGTAAGAAAATACTGTAATAAATTTAGTACTTAAGGAATACCAGGTTAATTAATAACAATACTACCAACAATAGAGTTACAGATTACCAAATTGAATTTTTTTGGAAAACAAGAAGCATTTCAGCCTAATCCACTCTACTTCCCTGATTTACACCTTGTTCATACTGGTATTTCTGACTCCCTAGGAAACCAGAAAGGCTTCTAGAGCCTTCCTTGGTTGAGCCTTTGACACAGGGAGATTATTCTGGCTTGGAGTCTCCTGGGAGCAGTGGTTGCAGGGAGGAGACCCAAGTCTCCAAAGCTAAATGATTCCTGAGGACATCTTGAGAGTGGCTTGGAATTCCTGAGGAGGTGGCCATAACAACCCTGTGTCCAGCTTCTCCCTCCTCTGGAAGATGCCCCTTACAGGTTGTCCTTCAGACTCCTCAACCCAGGCTGGTCCTTGGTTCACCTAATTTAATTAATGCAGCCTTTTTCCAAAGTGTCTTTTTTGTGTGTATGCAAAAACTCATTCTAGGAACTTTTTGGAACTACGCAGAAACTTGTTGTCAGGAAGCTTGTTTAGCAGGTAAGACAAATGTGCTCAGATAACTAGAAAACAAAATAGTGGCACAAAGCAATCTAGGTAGAAGGAGAAATTCATTTAACTTAAGGAAAATTAGGAAAAATGTCCTGCAGTACCCTGCAGTACCTGACTCTTTCCTGAGGTAAGGTTTATTAAAAAATAAAAATAAAAAAGTGGGGAACGAGCATTTCGGGTGAAAGGAACAGAGTGAAGAGTGTGCAAAATTGAGGAAATGTAGAGAATAAGGCTGGAGAATTCTTATAAAATGATTCCTTTATGGATATTTAAAGGATGCTGTAGGATCTACCCAGTGACCAGAACTACAGTCTGAGCTCCATCTGACAAAATTTTGTCCAAGAAAAAAAAAAAGTGTCCCTAAGGTTCCCGTGTTCAACACTATAAGACCCACTCCATGAATCTCCATAAACATGTCAAATGTGACATTGTTGCCTACTATTATTTAAATTCAATGACTAGTACACATTTCTGTAATGACATTAACTCATTTGTGGGATTGTTGAAGACCAATTTGTTAATTTTGACAGGACAAGTTAAATAATTATGTAAGAAACCACACTCAGCTAAATACAATAGTATAAACATTCCAGAAGATAAGTGGATATTTAAAATGTTTAATAAACATTAGAATGTTTTATAATCTAGGAAATGGGCTAATGATAACTTGGTTCTTTTAAGACTTCTGGGACCTTTCTTACACTTTGGTAGAGCTATCTTCTCTGGCTATGATATATTTGACAATGCAAAATGAGAAAAAGATCTTTGAAAGTGATTTGAAAAACATGAGAGCATTATATAAATGCAAGACATTTCAAGTATAAGTATTAGACTGCTTTATTATTTTTCAGTGTTCAACAGAAAAGTAATTCACCACTCCTTAGTACCTAGTCCTTCCACATAGACACAGAACCCATTAATGATCATGAATGATACAGTTTGAGTTGCATTATCATATTAAGATTCTGAAGGGATAATATTAATAGTTTAATAATTCTCTTATGCTCCAATTCACTGATTTACCATGTCCTCCCTTCTCTTCTTATAGAGTTCATGGTCATCCTTATAATCACTTCCTCTTATAACTTTTTTTGCCCTCCCAACCCCGAATCATCATCTCCTGGGAAAATGTGATCCTGATTAAATTCTCTGCCTCCCATGCCTACATCCCAGCAGCTTAGACGTAGCTGGAGCTTTTTTCCAACCATTCTGAAACAACTCTCACTTAAAGTTCACGACCACAAACCTCAGTGGGTTCCTCTGGCAATTCTTCCTAAGACAGGGGACTCTGGGCCACCACTCTCTGTCGGTTCTCCACCTTCCCTACCCAGCATGGCCCATTTCTCTTTTTTGCCTTTTGTCCTCATCTCCTCAAATGTCTCAAGGCTTAGTCCGTGGACATCTTTGCCCTTTAGGTTCATCCTAAATGTTTTTTACTCAGCCCTATCACTTTAAAAACCATCTACATGTGAACCATTCTAAAATAGTTATTTCCAGCCTGGACCAACTCCCCAGTTAGTGAGATGCCTTCACATTCATATACTGTATTCAACTGCCTTCTCAGCAACTCCACTTGGATGTTTAATAAATGTGTCCACATTACCATGTTCAAACTGAGCTCTTGGGTTGTCTTTCTAAACCTGCTGCTCACCCAGGCTGTCGCATCTCAGTAAATGACAACACCATTCTTCCAATTGTTTAGCTCAAAATGCGTGGAGTTGTTCTTGACGCCTCTCTTTTTCCCACCCTTTACAACCAGTCCATCAGCAGATGCTTTTGGCTACGGTTTTAAAATACATTCCAAATATCACCACCTCTCATCACCTCTGTCTCTTGCCCTGAGTTAAAGGCAATATCACTCCTCACCTGGATTATTGCAGTCTTCTCCAAACTGCTCTCCTGGCTTCCACCCTTGTGATAATCTCTTCTCCACACAATAGTCAGAGAGACCATTTCAAAATTTAAATTAGGTCATGACACCCCTCTGCTCACAATCTTAATGGTTTCCCATTTCATTCAGAATAAAAGAAGAGTGCGTTCATTCCCAAGTTATGTGGCCATAGCTTCCCCGGGGGAGTCACTGCTCTCTCTCCACTTCCCATGCTGTGCAGTGCCTCCCTGTTGCTCCTCAAACATGTCAGCACCTCCCAGGGCCTTTGTGCTTGCTGTTACCTCTGTCTAGAATATTCTGCCCTGCTCCAGACACCCCTATCATTTCCTTCCTCACTTCTTTTATAGGTTTCTAGTCAAAGAAAATTCTCTGGCCACTTTATCTGAAATAACAGCCCCCAACCCAAACACCGTAATCCCCCAATTTCCTAATCCTGCTTAATGTTTTTTTCGTAGACTTTATAACATCTGAAAAGTATAGTTAAGAAAAAGATTCTCCCCCTATGCTCTGGATGTAAATACATCAGTGCAGACCGTGTCTGCTTTGCCCATAGTTGCAACCACAGAATTTAAAACATCGCTTGGCACATACTTAGCACTGAAAGAATGTTGTCGAAAGAAAGAAAGAATGAATGATGATCCTGAGGCACCTTCCTCTGGGAGACAGAGGAAGACCCAGAGGAGAGTTATGTTTAAATTCATTCTTCCACCATTCGAATTCCCTAAGATTCTGGCTATATCTTATATATTAAAGAGTTTAGGAAAATAACAGCCACACAAGAACATATAACTGAGTTAGTGATTATTTTAGCTCAGAGTTGACTATATATCTATGCACAGATCAGTTTAGGCAGAAAAAAGCAGATTTCCAAAAATTGCCATGGCTTTATATAGTTTTTAATCTCAATTGTATTGTAGACTGCATATATATATATATATATATATATAAGCTATCTATATAGATAGCTATATTATTTATGTATCTTTCTATATACATGTACCAGACAAGTTTTATTACTATTGTGTGAACAGAGCTAAAGGGGCTCCCTAAAATGCATACACATGGTGTCACACAGCAAGCATGGGCAGCACATATTTATTGAGAACTACACTGTACCAGGCACCATGTACTGAGAGACAGAGTGAATGAGGCCCCGTCCTGCAGAATCTAGAGTAGGGTTTCTCAACCTCAGCGCTCTTTTGACATTGTGGGCCAAATAATTATTTGTTGTGTGGGGCTGTCCTGTGCATTGTAGGATATTCAGAAGCATTCTTGGCCTCTATTCACTAGATGCAGTAGAAACCCCCAAGCTGTGACAACTGAAAATGTCTCCTGACATTGTCAAATGTCCCCTGGGGGGCAAAATCCGTCCCCCCCACACCGTTAAGTGCCATTAGTCTAGTGGCCTAGAGGGAAGATAGAAAAGAAAAATATATATAGATATATCATATATATGATATATATTGTATCATATAAGGCAGTTATGACCATAAAGTACTTAATAACCAAGAGACTAAAAGGCTAGAGGTGTTTTAGAACGGAGAAAGTTCAAAGTTGGCTTTCCAGACCAAAAAAAGCCCAAGTCTCTTCTAAAGCTGAAAAGGTTCCTTCTGGCTGGGACTGGCTGGGGAAGACCTAGGCATGTAGGAGTTACGCAGAAACGAAAGGTTGGAGAGAAAGAGCGTAGAAGAAAAAGAACGTTACGAAGAGGAGGAGACTAAATTTCCCTTTTGTGTCCTCTTTCTTACAGCTCTCCATGTTGCCTGTAAGTACATTATTATATTACTTGTGTCAATACGAGGGTATTTCAAAAAGTTCGTTGAAAGATTAATACTGTTTTTAAACTCCATTTTTCCATGAACTTTTTGAAGTACCCTCATGTAACATAAAATACTCTGACTGTAGAACATGTAGATTTTTTTTTTTTTTTTGCCAAATGAGGAAAGCTTATTCAAACCCTGAGCTGGTGAAAATCCATTTCAGTCATTCAAAAGAAAAAGGGTTTGGGAAAAAGACTTTAGATAGATAGATAGGGAATCAGAACTCTAAAAAGTCTTTTCCCCTCACTGCATTAACAAAGCGATGCCTCCTCTGGGGCTGAGGGGCCTCCCCCAGGGGTGGGAATGAAGAGGCTGTAGCATTTTCTTGTTCTTTTTCCCACCCAACCCTCTCGCAGCCTTATGTAGATATTGAAGCTCTTCCCCGCACATCACTTGGTGACATGTGGATTTTTCTCTGAGAAGCCTGCTTCATTAGGTAGCTTCATCCTGCCTCCAGGGATGTATTTGGACCTCATTAGTGCTATGTCCTCAGGAAACTAGAGACTCAAAGATGCAGGGTTAAATTCCAGGTCAGGAGGCCTGTTGTATACCCAGCGTGCTTCACATTTATGCTTGACATAAAAGAGAGGGACTTGGTCAAAGTCCCTTTTGCTTCCTTTCTCCTTCACCTCTGTGGTTTCTTTCCATAGATTTTGCATATGATAGACAAGGAGGAGCATCCCTGCTGTGGCTTTAATGACTGCCTGCCTGCATGACACACCACGCGCCCAGCTCGGTGTGTTACCCTCTGAACCTGAGGCTACTCTGTTCCCAAGGAACTTATTTCCCAAAATTTCAAGCCAATTTTAATTCCCCTTAAAAAGGCACCTTCAGTGTTGTGCAGTTAAAAGCACATTGTGATGAAGTTTAAGATGTGGTTTAAGTACCATCGGTTTCCCTTTTCCCATCTCCTTGTCTCTCTACGCCACAGAAGGACAAATTCAACATTGATTAAAATCTGAAAAATGACTTGACTAAATTCAGTAAGGAATATGGAAGCTATGATGGTCATTTTCACTAAGTGGGTCAAATTAATTTCAGATTTTGCTAATAAATGTATTTCTTTGTAAGAGGTGTTTCATGAAAAAAAACAAAACAAAACAAAACAACAAAACCCAAACCACAACATATGCCCAACAGTCAAGAGTGGAAAAT
>NW_007754375.1:0-8032 GCF_000696425.1 Galeopterus variegatus
AAACTATTGCAATCTATACCACTAAACATTACCAAGGGAATATTCACTGCAGGCCAATGACTTAGCCTAAAGTTAAAATTTGAGAAAACATATTTGTTGATGAATATTTTGGTTGACTCTATCCACAAAAGGTAAATTAGTGCACTAGCTTTTTTTTTCTGTTGATTTATTCTTTCAACAAATATTTTTATATTTATTTACCAGGTACTTACAAACCGTCAGAGAAGAAAAAAAGATTCCTGCTCTTGTAAAATTTGCAATCTAAAGTGGGAATATAGGTAATAAAAAATAAAGAAAGAAATTATGCAGTATAGCAGAAGATGACAAATGCTACAGAAAAGAAAAAAAAATAGGTCAAATTTAGGGGTATTAGAATGCTTGTTCAGAGGGAGGAACTTGCCGTTTAATGGTTAGGATAGAGTTTGCTGAGAAGATTATATGTGAAAAGTGACTTTAAAGAGGATAACTTAGAGCCACAGGCATTTGTAGGAAAGGAGTTTTTATTTAGTTTTCTTTAAAGGACCATCCAGTGCAAAGCTCCTACATCAGGAGCCCCGCAAGCATGTTCACAGAGCACAAGGGTAGGCAGTTTGGCTGCTACTGAAGGAGGAAGAGGATAGGAATAAGAGATAAGGCCAAGGAAGTGGGCAGATCAAGGAAGGACTTTTATACCATTATAACTGGTATTTATTTTAAAAGAAATTGAAAAGATATTATTAAATTATGTGTAGAGGAACTTGATTGTCTGACTTTTATTTTAATAAGGTCATTCCAGTTTCTGCATTTAGAATAGACTGGAAGAGATGAGGCAAAGTTACAAAAGTAAAAGAATAGAGATGAGATAAAAACATATTAGTTAAACCCAGATAAGAAATCACAGTAGTTTGGACCACAGTGCTAGCCATGGTTTTAGTGAGCCCTGGTAATATAATGGATGTGTTTTGAAGGTGGGGCCAGCATAATTTCCTGCAGAATTAGATGTGAATTTTAAGATAGAGTCACAAATGACTCTAATTGGCCTGAAGGACTGGAGGATAAAGTAGATATCAATTGAAAATGAGAATACGTAGCTCACACTGTTCAATTTCCCCTTAGTGCCATAATATACATAGAATGTTAAGATTGGAGACTTTTCTACTATAGATATTAGATTTTAAACGAATAGAATAAATAAAATCTTGAAGTCATACCCATACTTTAATTTTTCTTCTAGTTAGGAACGTTGTTATTAACGCAGTCACTTGGGAAAGGATCAGCATTGTTATCAGATGCAGTATTTGAGGAATAAATCTGTATTATCTCAGCTTTGATTTGAATCATTATCTTTGTAGGTAGGTTTGTTCTCATTCGGAAGAAAAAAAAAGTTTTGTGGGGAGATGCTTATTTTTTAAAAATTCTTGAAAATAAGCCAGATACACTACAAAGCCATATATATATATTTTTTTTTTAACTCAGAGAACTGAAAATACAAAATTAAATGACCAAATTTCAGAAAAGAATAAGCCCTTCCCAGAATAAAAGAATCCCCTGACTGTTTTTATCCCTGAGGGCACTGCAGCAGAAGATGGCAATCTGCCTTAGACAGGAAAAAGGAGAACCCACTCCAAATTTTAAGAAACTATTAATGCCCACATGTAGGTTAGAGAGATGAGTTAGAATTCCAAAGAGTCTCCCACACAAAGCAATTCTGCACTATCAACAAACTTGTTTACAGAGGGACTTAACTAAGTGCAAGGCCATGGTCTGACAAAGATTGGGGTGAAGAGGGGAAAGACACCCAACCTGAGGCTTGCTGAGCTTTCATCTAAAGCTGCCACAGGTGGCTGGGAGCACAGCAGCAGAGCAGAGAGATCTTCAGAGGCATAGAAAGTGGGAATGGTAAAAAAAAAATGCCTCAATTACTCACAAAGCCCAGAGACTCAGCTTAGCTATACACTAGCTTAACTGAAACCTCTGCACAATCAGACAGAAGAAGCAGGTATTTCCTGGGAGACTGTATACACACACACACACACGCACACGCACACACACAAACACACAACTAGAAAAGATAAAAGAAAAGCTTTTGCAGAACTTATATCAAAGCTCTTCAAAACAAGAAGAATGGATCCTTGGGATCAGAAAATGAGAACATTGAAAGTAAAGTACAAAGGCTTCATCAGAAACTTAAAAGAATGACTGAACTATAACAACAAATTAAAAAAAAAAAACAAAAATTGGGTAATATCATAATCAACAGTAGGAAAAAGCTACCTTTCCAGGAAACTAATTGTAGAGGGAAGAGATAGTTTCAAGAGGAATAATAATATTGCAAAGCAGATGAAGATGTGACCATGACTCTAAAGAGTAAAATACCTACAAATAATAAAAAGGCCAAAGCTTGAAGAAAAGAATAATGAATTATTTGTTTGTTGAGAATCTGGATAGTTGTCTTGACAACAAAATATATGATAGGCAGTCAATAACACTGGCTTATCCGAGAAACTTCAATAACTTAAGAGAAAAGAACACATACAGCAAATCGAAATTAACAAAAGTAAATGTGAAATGTGAAATTTTAGAGAGATATCTGTGTAGCATCTGTCAGAGGCCCCAAAGGACCAGGGAATCCTCTGGATTATTGGTAAGAGGTATGTCCTACTTGAAAAGATTCACGGATCCAAGCTCTGTGCAGCACCTGCTCCGATTCTTGGTCTGCATGGCAAGAAAGTTTACCCCTGCTTTTGTCTCTGATCATCAACCTGGACCAGCAGGACTCATAGTCTATTACACACCTTCCGTGGATAGAACAGATGGTGTTCTATCCTTAAAAATGCAGTCCCATGGAAAAAATACTAAAGATGCTTTCAACAATTTGCATTTTAACTATCTGTCTCTTCGCTTGAAAGTGAAGCACCTGACCTAGGCTTCCTTCCTCTACTCCATCACCAAGTTGGAGGCCCAGACTGGTCATGAACAAAGGAGAAAATTGATAAAGGAAGACTTACTTCTTCCCTCCACCACCTTTCACCAGGAAACACACAAACTCTCCTTTCTCCCCCATTACTTTCCATAGTGGGATTTTCCTGGCCAATCCCCATCCCCTAGTAGCATTTAGAAATGTCTATTCACCAAGCGCTTTCTTTGTTGTCCTTGTCCAAACCAAGGATATATCACTGTCTACAACCACTTTCTGAAAGAAGAAATGAGTCCCCTGTTGGGTTGAATTCTACAGATGAATCTTCTGAAGATATAGAATTCAAGCAATAAATGTTTCTATATCTTTTCTTAGGTCATTTTTTGTTCTCTCTCACTTTAACAGCTATGAATCAGGTGATTGTACATTTGCTCAATTTGAGGTTTAATTGAATTATAATTCTTAGGGTAAAATTTTATAATTAAAAGTGATTTATTAACTGGGATTATATAAATGAATTATTTCCACTTTAACTCTGTAGGTTGTATTGAATAGTAAGTGTTATGTTATATTATATTATTTTGTATCCTTTAACAAACATCTCTGCAACCCCTTCTTCCCTGCCCCATGTCCCTGGTAACTACCATTCTACTTCTACTTCTACAAGTTCAACGTTTTTGGATTCCATATGCAAGTGAGATCATGCAGTATTTGTCTTTCTGTGCTTAGTTTATTTCACTCAGCATAATGTTCTCCAGCTTCATCCATGTTGTTGCTTAATGATGGGATTTCCTTCTTTTTTAAGGCTAAATAGTATTCCATTGTGTATACATACCACATTGTCCTTATTCATTCATCCATTGATGGACATTTTGGTTAACTCCGTATCTTTGCTATTGTGAATAATGTTGCAATAAATATGGGAGTGCAGATAATCTTACAACATACTGATTTCATTTCTTTTAGGTATATACCCAGATGTAGGATTGCTACATCATAGGGTAGTTCTATTTTTAATCTTTTGAGGAATCACCATACTCTTTACATAGTGGCTGTGCTAATTTATATTCCCACCAACAGTGTGCAAGAGCTCCCTTTTCTCTACATTCTTTCCAACACTTGTCGTCTTTTGTCTTTTTTGATAACAACCATTTTAACAGGTGTGAGGTGATATCTCATTGTGGCTTTAATTTGCATTTTCATGATAATTAGTGATGCTGATCATTTTTTCATGTATTTGTTGGCTGTTTGTATGTCTTCTATTGAGAAATGTCTATTCAGGTCTTTTACCCATTTTTTAATTGTGTGTTTGTTTTCTTGCTATTGAGTTTGGGTTTTTTACATATTTCGCATATTAACTCCTTATCAGATATATGGTTTGCAAAATTTTCTTCCCATTTCATAGGTTGCCTTTTCATTTTGTTGATTGTTTTCTTTGCTGTGCAGAAGATTTTTAATTTGATTTGATTTAATTTAATCCCATTTATCTACTTTACCTTTTGTTGCCTATGGTTTTGGTGTATATTCAAAAAATCATTGCCCAGACCAATGTCGTGGAGCTTTTTTCTTGTGTTTCTGGCTTTGAAAGGGGGTCCTGAGATACTTTCTCTGTTTTGCTTTTCTATGGTGAATACTGCCAAGGGAATACTCAGCTCTAATATCACAGATGAGCCTACAGAGACTCCTTAGTTCAGCTAAGGCGAGCCATGCTCAACCAAGGGGCAAAACATCCTGCATTTTCAGCTTGAGGTGTTCAAAGATTTTGTCTTTTAGTCGTTTCATCTATACTGACAAAAATTTCCAAGACCGAGCTAATGATTTCCAATGTTCTAGTCACCAAAGCTCCCTGTAAATGTTTAAATAAAAAAAGGCACCATAGCTAATCATCTCATTTAAAAGTCAGTTTAAACACGTGGGCATTCACATGTGTAGGCTGAAGTATGATGGCAAGGAACTGACACTCTTCATAGTTCCCCAAAGATCTTTCACTTTGCTTGGCTGACTCTGCAACTCCAGTAAAGTGCAGACAGACTTCAGTGAAAAGAAATAAAGCGAACATTTTTCCTCCTCCTACCTTTGCTGCTGTTTGCATTTCGCCACTCAGCTTATAGAGATGAGATCTATTACTCGTCAGGCATGGCTTGCACAAATGAAAGATAAATTTTTCTTCTAGATAGGACAGATCAGTGAGACTCATAAAATATTAATGATGAAAGCTCTGGGAATTAGATATATCCCTGACCATAGGCTTCTCTTGACAGTGAAGCACAATCAGTTTAACCCATTTTTTTCTGTAAGATTCCTACCAAGAATGATATGAAGGGAAAAGAATATATGATTTAAGATTCAGATGAGCATAGAATTTTGAGAAAGGTAATCTTTTTGTCTTTCATTTTCTCTCACATTTTGTGTTCCTTATCTGCCATAAATTTTGCTGAATGATGTGGTGTGGTCGATTTGATTCTTAAACCTGTTCTTATGCTCATGGAGGAAATTGCCTAAGGCTAATGCAGGAAGTACACATTTCTTATTTTTTAATTTAACATACATTATAGCAATAGGTGACATCTATGTGATTGAAGCAATTCATTTATCAAAAAAAGAGATGTACTGAATATTTATTTAAATATCTATGGTATTAAGAAAGGGCTTCACTTTCACTTGCTCAGATTTTGTTATCTTGCAAACCTTTCCATAAATATTACAAATTTATAATGATATTTTAGGTTACTATTGCTGTTAGATTGCTTGGTCAATTACCATTTGTCTGGAATTGTTTTAACATATGTTTTCATTTTATACAGAAATGAAGTTGATAGAAATTTATAATTCTCTTATTATAGCAATCTAATTATATTATATATTAATAAACAAATATTTATATGTTATATATTTAAGTGCCTACAATAAATTTTAACATTGGAAATTTGTTGAAAATAATAAAATAATTTCATTAGCCTATTTGCATAAAAATCTATATAATATAGATCCTGAACTGTTTTAAAAACTTTTTGAAATGTTTTACATGAACATAATTATTTGTAGTGTGACTCAAAATATTTTTAATCATTCTAAAGAGCAGAAGTATATAAAACTAACTGTTGTTCATAATAATGTCTCAGAAAGGAGACAATCACCCAAAAAATGAAAGCTAGAATAGCTAAATTATATCTATTAATATTGTCAAAACCAGTATAGATTTTTCCTGATTGTCTTACCATCTGATTACCCGCTCTAGCACCTGGATTCTCTTCATCAATGTGTTCCATCCATAACATTGAAAACTTAAACTCCACAATTCAAATGCTCTTCCATGGCCAAATACTAAATGCTTGCCTGGAATTCAATTCATTGTTTCCGTAGCCTTCTACATACCAAATTTCCTGGAATATGTAGCTGTGCCTCCTTAAGACCTGCCTCCCTTCTGCCTCACCACAATGATTGGATGTGGTTGTAGGTCTTGGCCTCTCTGTTCTGAGATATAACAAATTAGTTGTAATGATAATAGCTCCATATTGAAAAATTAGTTTATTTGAAATGAGAATCCCCAAATGACTACTGCTATTTTAAAATGTCTATCTCCAATTGTAATTGTTCTCTCTATCTGTAGAAGCCACAAAAGACAAGAATAAAGGAAATATATAGAAATCCTGGTGTGAATGTGGTTGACCACAGCACATCTAAGTAGAGAGGAGTGAAGTTGATGGAAGATATCAGGAGAGCTGGGGAAATCTGTGCTTCAAAAGCACATGAATTTTCACAATTGACTGTTGTCTAAAATAATGTTTATATAGCATCAAACTCATTATTGGTCCTACTCAGATGTAACTACATCAGATGTAAAAAGCCCAGAGTAGCACTGAATCTTTAAAAATTTAAATAGTACTTTTATGTTTAGTGGGAAAAAAGTAATGCAAAATAATATTTATTTCTTCAAACTACCTTTGCTTAAATAAAATTCACGTGATTTTAAAGGCATGGTAACTTTAGATAATTTTCTTCACATATTCATTGTGTTATAGCTGCAAAGTTTTCTTCTGAAGACCCTTGTTAACATTGTCTGGCAGACACTCAGTACAAAACTGTGTTCCAAGCAATGAATTTATAATATTGTAGCAGGAACACTCTCTTGAATGTTGTAAGCCTTTATATGTGATGGAAAAATCAATAATATGGATAAACGTGTAACAAACTACCCTATGTCTTTTTCAGGTAAAGTTAAGCTCAGTAAAATGGACTGAAGTTAATTTTATTGGGCAGGCAAATAGTCCTGTGCTTAAGCAGAATATTATAAAATATGTTTAATTTATTTACTTGCACAGACAAAGTCAGTGGTAATGTTAAAAGATAATTATATGTAGATATCTTACTACTGTTATATAATATATAACTCAAACATTTAATTTGACTGCTCTTAATGAATAATTTAACTCAATGCAAAGGAAAGTTCTGTGATATGTTTATGCAGTAAAGTATTTTAAAAGTTTTAGTCTACTTTTTTGTCAATTTAGAAACAATTAGTAAATAAGATCATAACACAATTACACGGAAAATAGCAAATTATCTAGAATACTTTTATTTTACTTTAATTAATAAATGAACCAATGGACGGTATTAGTAATATTGGATTTTTTTTCCCAGGGTATCAACACTTTCTGTACAGGACAGATTATGAAGGTGAGTTTGGGCATCATTCATGGTAGTATTCAGAAGGGCTACAATTTTCTTATACATTTTCAAAAATATTGTATAAGAAAAATTGTATTAGAGTAGCTACACATACCTAAATTGAGGTTATTTTCTCATTAGTTTTATGTACACTATTCCATTTTTTCAACAGTATTACTTTTACAATGAACTCTAGAAGATATTTCTTGGACAGTTCTGAGTACAAAACGTGTAACTTGATGTTGTGATTACAACTTGGAAATATATTGACCAAAGAAGAAAGTCAAGTCACAGAACAAAAATAAAATATATTGATACAACTAATACAATTAAGGTACCTCCCAAGGGGTGTATGCACAGCTGGTTAATATCTTTAACTTCTTCCTAAGATAGAAGCATGTCAAACTGCTTTAATTCTCATTGACCCTCCAGACCCTTGGGTTAGTATTAGGAATATGTTGTTCTATC
>NW_007754376.1:0-6230 GCF_000696425.1 Galeopterus variegatus
GGAAGCAGTGTGAGTGGAGAAAGAAGAAAGAAATTTGTAAGTGCTTGTGATTAATTAGTTGGAAACACCATTGAACTCAGATTGACGTGTGTTAAATATAGGCAGACATGAAATTTTCCTCTTATTGTAATTACATTAACCCATGTTTTTCAAAAATTACTTGTGCTTTGTTTATCTTGTTTAAGAATTTTTTTCTACAATGACATCATTAAAATATTATCCTATATATTACTGTAAAAAATTAAAATTTGAGGGAGATAGTGGACTAGAGAAACCTAGGGTGCATTTCTCTCATAGAAGAATAGACAGTCCCACTGGTAGCAGGGCTGCACTCGTTGGTGACATTGTCAGGACCTGGGACTGTCATCTGCCTTCCCACTGTGAGTTTTGCCCCATCCCACATTGCTGATGCCTGGAGCATGGCTTCATCCGCTGTTGTTGCTGGAAGCGATCTAAGCTGGCTTTACAGTTCTGACCAAGCTTGCTGTGTACTGGATCCCTGCCCACACTGCTACACCAGCCAGCGCAGCTGGGTGTGGGACCCCTGAGCAGTCGCCGGCAGTGCTGCAGCCTTTGCTAGTGGCTGTCTATGCCGCCTTTGCGCCAGCCATAGCAACCACATGTGGGATCCCCACCCAAGCAGCCTCAACAGCCAGCTCAGCTTGTTACAGGTCCTCTTGCCATAGTTGCATGCAGTGCAGCTGCATTGCATAACTATCGCACCAGAGGGACGGCTCCTTGTGGGACCATCTGCTAATGCTGAAGCAGTATACATCCCGTCTGGGGAGGGACCCCATGCTGCTGCCTATAGTATATTGGCCATTGCCAGGGATCGTCCACACTGCTGCACCAGACAGACCAGCTGCACCCAGGACCCCTTCCCAGGCCTCCTCAATAGCCAGCCTGGTTGTGCAAAGACCCCTGCCATACCTACCTCCAGTGTCGCAGCCATTGTCAGGGGTCATCCATGCCACCTTACCAGCCAGACCAGCTCCACACTGGACGCTTACCCAAGCTTCCTCACCAGCTGACCCTGTTGTACGTGGGATCTCTGCCATTGTCACATGCTGTGTGGCTGTTCCTACCATAGTCATTGTATGGACAAGATCGACTGGGCACAGAAACCCAATCCAGGCCACCACATCAGCCAGACTGGCAGCGGGTGTGACTCCCTGCCAATGCTGAAGAAGTAGCCAGCCTAGCTGGGTATGAGACTTCAGCTGCTATTGCCTGTACCACTGCTTCTTCCACTGTCACTGCCAAAAGTCACACACACCACAACCACCACATATGCACCACTCAGACTGGCCAAGGGCAGGATCCACCACTATCACCATGCATTGACAGAGGAAGGGTCACAAATGGAGACACTGGAAAGAGTTAAGCTAGCAGAGACTTACACCCCAGTAACACAATTCACAGAGGGGATTTTACCCCATGCACAATGAGCATGACTGCCTTCACCCAGGGAGATACACATATAAAAACCTGGAGAATACAGAAACCCAGGATATTCAAATAGTGTAGAGAAGAAAATACTCAGCCAACACCAACCCAGCCCCCAGTGAAAGGAATCAAGATTCTAGGAGAAACCTTGGCCTACAGGAACAAGGAAAGAGAAACCTTGACGAGGGTCATTCTTTCAAGCTAAGGAGATCCATTATACCCCAGTCACAGGACACTAGCTAGGGAGAAAACAAGTCCACCTAGGATCACTCACCCCAGCCAAAGAGTGACAAGGAATACAGGCACTTCACCCAAGATCTCAAAAGCTAGCCTACATCCTCAACATCCCAACTAAACTCAACAGGAAATTGCTAAGTGCCTCAGTGACTATATCACAGAGGCATTCACACACAACTCCAACATTGAATACTGCAGAAGTACCCACATGGAGACTACACTTCTAAGTCTACCCAGAACCAATACCAATACACAATACTCAACAATCAATATAAAACACATTGACAGGAGGAAATCTCTCCCCACAAAGACCACTGAAGAGCAACAGAAAGAGCACCTACTCAACTGAGGACTAGACTTGTGAAAAAACAAGGAAATATGACACCACCAAAGTAATACAATAATTCTCAAGTACCAGACCCCCTAGAGCGGGAAACCCACAAAGTGTCTGAAAAGGAAATTGAAGTAACAATCTTAAACAAACTCAGTGAGATACAGAAAGACTCAGTTAGACAATACAATGAAACAAGAAAAACTATTTAGGACTTGAAGGATGAAATTTACAAAGAGATAAATTCCATAAATACAAAGAGATAAATTCCATAAAAAAGAATGTAGCAGATCTCCTGGAACTGAAAGACTCATTCAATGAAATAAAAACTACAATTCAGAGTGTAAGCAGCAGGCTAGAGGAAGCAGTGGAAAGATTTCTAATCTCAAGGACCATCTTTTTGAAATAATGCAAGCAAGCAAAAAAATAATTTAATAAAATGAAGATAATCTAGGAGAGCTAGCAGACCACCTTAAGCACACAAACATTCGAATTATGGGTGTTCTGGAGGGAGAAGAGAAAGGAATATTCATTGAAAGCATATTCAATGAAATAATTGCAGAAAACTCCTCAGGTATTGATAGAGATATGGACTTCCAGATCCAAGAGCCTCAAAAGTCCCCAAACAGATTCAGCCCAAAAAAGTCCTTCCTGAAACACATTGTACTCGGGCCGGCCCAGTGGCACACTGGAGAGTGCGCTGCTTGGGAGTGCGGCGGCGCTCCCACCGAGGGTTCGGATCCCATGTGGAGACCGGTTCCCACTCACTGGCTGAGCGCGGTGCGGGCGCAACACCGAGGGTTGCGATCCAGTTGCCAGTCCCCGGTACGGGTGTGACACCGAGGGTTGCGATCCCGTTACCGGTCAGTAAAAAAGACAATAAGGAAAAAAAAAACAACACATTGTACTCAAACTGTCAAAAGTCAAAGAAAAAGAGAATCCTAAAAACAGCAAAAGTGTCAAGTCACCTATAAGGCAATCCCATCAGACTAATAGCAGACTTTTCAAAAGAAACTCTACAGGCCAGAAGAGATTGGGATGATATATTCAAAGTATTAAAAACAAACAAAAAAACCACTGCCAATCAAGAATACTTTACCCAGCAAGGCTTTCCTTCAGAAATGAAGGGGAAATAGTGTATTTCCCAGACAAACAAAAGCTGTGGAAGTTCAACATCACATGACCACCTCTACAAGAAATCCTTAAGGAAGTCCAGCACCCACAAAACAAAAAAAGATAATCACCACCCTGAATACACTAGGAAGAACAAACCTCACTGGTAGAGCAGATACACAAATGAGAAAGAGAAAGAAACTATACCATAACACCTCAAAAAACCAATGAAAACCTAAGACAAACAATAAAAGGGTAAGAAAGGAACAAAAGATATTTAAATCGACCATAAGAAAAGCAATTAATTGAGAGAGTAAGACAGTTCCTCTCAATAACAATCCTAAATGTAAATGGATTTAATTCCCCACTTGAAAGACACAGACTGACATTGGATTAAAGAGCTAGACACAACTATATGCTGTCTTCAAGAGATTTATTTCACCAGTATGGTTTCACATAGACTAATAGTGAAGGGATGGAAGAAAGGTATACCACATAAATGGAAACCAAAAATGAGCAGGAGTAGCTATTCTTACATCAGATAAAATAGACTTTAAATCAAAAACCATAAAAAGAGACAAAGAAAGCCATTATATAATGATAAAGGGATCTATTCAGCAAGAAGACATAATAATCATAAATATCAAATTTTTAAAACTTGCAATCTTTCCAAGTATCTTTTCAGACCACAATGGACTAAAACTAGAAATCAATAACAAAGGAAACTCTGGAAACAACACATACACATGGAAATTAAACAGCATGCCCCTGAATGACCCATGGGTCCAAGAAAAAATTAAACAAGACATCAAAAAATTTCTTGACACTAATGAAAGTACAGACACATCATACCAAAACCTGTGGGTCACAGAAAAAGCAGTAATAAGAGGGAAGTTTATTTCAATAAATGATTACAAAAAGAGAATAGAAAGTTTTCAAATGAAGAACCAAGTACTAAATCTCAACAAACTAAAAAAACAAGAACACTCTAACCCCAGAAGCAGTAGATGGAAAGAAATAATAAAATCATCACAGAACTAAATGAAATAGAGACCCATAAAACAATACAGAAGAGGGCTGGCCTGTGGCTCACTCAGGAGAGTGCGGTGCTGATAATACCAAGGCCACGGGTTCGGATCCCATATAGGGATGGCCGGTTTGCTCACTGGATGAGCATGGTGCTGACAACACCAAGTCAAGGGTTAAGATTCCCTTACCGGTCATCTTTAAAAAAAAAAAATACAGAAGATCAATGAAAGGAAAAGTTTTTCCTTTTCAGATGATAAAATAATAGACAAACCATTCACAAAGTTAAATAAAAAAGAAGAGAGAAGACCAAATAATAAAAGTCAGAACTGAAAGAGGAGACATTACAACTGATACCACAGAAATAGAAAGAATCATTAGAGAGTATTACAAACAACTATTTGCCAACAAATTTGAAAACCTGAAGGAAATGGATAGATTTCTTGACACATACAAATTACCAAGACTGAACCATGAAGACATAGAAAACCTGAACAGATGAATAACAAGCAATGAGATTGAAGCAGTAATCAGCAGTCTGCCAGCAAAGAAAAGTCCAGGACCACATGAATTCTACCAAACCTTTAAAGAGGAATTAATGCAAATTCTCTTCAAACTATTCCAAAAAATGGAAGCAGAAGCCATTCTCCACAGCTATGTGGTCATTATCACCCCAATATAAAAACCAGACAAAGATACAATAGAAAAACAAAACTACAGGTCCATATCTTTGATGAACATAGATGCCAAAATCCTCCACAAAATATTAGCAATCAGAATGCAGCAACACATCAAAAAGAACTATACACCATGATCAAGTTGGATTCATCCCAGGGATGCAAGGATGGTTCAACATATGCAAGTCAATAAACGTGATACACCACATCAGCCAAATCAAGGACCAAAACTCAACAGACACAGAGAAAGCATTTGACACAACTCAGCCTACCTTCATGATAAATACTCTTAGCAAATTAGATATAGAAGAAAGCATTTCAACACAATAAAAGCCATATATGACAAACACACTGCCCATATCTTAATGGGGAAAAGCTCACAGAATGAAAACTTTTCCCTTATGGACTGGAACAAGACAAGGATGCCCATTCTCACCACTCCTATTTAACATAGTATTGGAAGTACTAGCCAGAGCAATCAGGCAAGAGAAAGAAATAAAGGGCATCCAGATTAGAAAAGATGGTGTCAAATTGTTCCTGTTTATAGCTGACATGATCCTATATATACAAAACCCTAAAGATTTTACCCCAAAACTCTTAGAGCTGATAAATGATTTCAGTAAACTTGCAGGATATAAAATCAATATGCAAAAATCAGTTGGATTTTTATACTGTAACAATGAACTAGCAGAAAAGAAATCAGGAAAGCAAGCCAATGTAAAATAGTCTCAAAAAAAAAGAGAAGAGAAATACTTAAGAATCAACTTCACCAAGGTAACGAAAGATCTCTACAATTAGAACTACAAATCACTGCAGAAAAAAATTAAAGAGGACACAAATAGGTGGAAAGACATTCCATGCTCTTGAATTGAGAGAATTAACATTGTGAACATGTCCATACTACCCAAAGTGGCCTACAGGTTCAATGCCGCGCTCCCAAGTGGTGCACTGTAGCAGTGCGCCACCGGGCTGGCCCCACCACTCCTATTTAACATAGTATTGGAAGTACTAGCCAGAGCAATCAGGCAAGAGAAAGAAATAAAGAGCATCCAGATTAGAAAAGACGATGTCAAATTGTTCCAGTTTACAGCTGACATGATCCTATATATACAAAACCCTGAAGATTCTACCCCAAAACTCTTAGAGCTGATAAATGATTTCAGTAAACTTACAGGATATAAAATCAATATGCAAAAATCAGTTGGATTTTTATACTGTAACAATGAACTAGCAGAAAAGAAATCAAGAAAGCAAGCCAATGTAAAATAGTCTCAAAAAAGAAATACTTAAGAATCAACTTCACCAAGGTAATGAAAGATCTCTACAATTAGAACTACAAATCGGGCCCGCCCGGTGGCGCACTGGATAGTGCGCCGCTTGGGAAGTGCGGCGGGGCGCCC
>NW_007754376.1:7416-8028 GCF_000696425.1 Galeopterus variegatus
ATTAGTGAAGCCATAGTGGAAAAATAGTATGGAGGTTCCTCAGACAACTACAAATAGAACTGCCATATGACCCAGCAATGGGATATACCCAAAGGAATAGAAATCATTATGTCAAAGGAGTACCCACACTTCCATGTTTACTGCAGCTCTATTTCCAATAGCCAAGAGTTGGAGTCAATCTAAATGTCCATTGACAGATGACTGGATAAGGAAAATTTGGNAGCCAAGAGTTGGAGTCAATCTAAATGTCCATTGACAGATGACTGGATAAGGAAAATTTGGAATATATACTTAATGGAATACTACTCTGCCATCACAAAGAATGAAACTTTGCCAACTGTAGCAACTTGGATGAATTTAGAGAAAATTTAAGTGAAGTAAAACAGGCATAGAAAGACAAATACCATATGTCCTCATTCATAACTGGGAGGAGAGAGAGAGAGATCCACAGAAACTCTGCAGATGGGCCCTCAGCTTTCATGTTCTGCTACTTAGAACTGACAAAGATTCTTTGCTTGACCACACATTAGCTGAGCTTCTGAAGCTTATACTGGCCCATCTGTGCACTTTCTTGTAATATATAGTTTCAGCAAGAACCATGTTTACTCAGTT
>NW_007754377.1:0-226 GCF_000696425.1 Galeopterus variegatus
CACCGGCATCTTAGGCCAGACCCATTCATCTGGCGACCTGCCCTACCCTGGCATGCCTGGACAGCTAACCCTCCAGGAGCAGGTGACAAGGCCAAAATATCACCTTTGAGGTAACTTTCTCTTTGTGCTGCTTTTTTGTTGCGATGTTAAAGAGATTGTTGGTTTTATTTTATTTATTTATTTTTTTTAAAAAAAGATGACCGGTAAGGGGATCTTAACCCTTGAC
>NW_007754377.1:5291-6144 GCF_000696425.1 Galeopterus variegatus
CCCCCCACCCACCCTGTCTTCACGGGCTCTTTCCTCTATGTCCAAATCTCCTCTTGTTATAAGGACACCAGTCATCCTGTCATATTGGATGAAGGCCCACCCTAATGACCTTATTTTAATTTATTACCTCTCTAAAGACCCTACCTCCAAATACAGTCACATTCTGAGGTACTAAGAGTTAGGACGTTACCATATGAACTGGGGGTCACAATTCAGCCCACAACAGATGTAATAATGTTTCCCGATTTCTGCATGGTACCTGGCACACAGCAAACACTGCACAGATGGTGGGTATCACTGGCACTGGCATCTCAAGGAGGGAGTGTGGAATCGATGACCGCCATTCTCCCTCATGTGCTATAGTGCACATCCGGGGTCAGTTAGGTGCCCTCGGTCCTAATCCTGCCTTGCTGCCTAGATGATCTTGGCATGATCTTGGTGCCTTCTCTTCAGTAACAACAAAGTGACCACATAATATCTACATTCCTTTCCTTCTCACAGAGTTCCACTGTAAGTCCCCAACACTTGCCAGTCCAAGAGCAGGACAAAAAGGAGGCGAAGGTCCTACGGTTTTCAGAACCATTTGCTCACAGAGGGCTCAGCTTCCTGTGGCTGAACATGTGAGAGGAAGCAACTTCAGAAAACATTTTCTTACCTTGCCTTTCCCCTACTGCCCTCCCCAGAAAGCGTGAGCCAGCATTTTTCCTAGAGGCAATCAGTTATAATATTATCAGGCACAGAAGACATAACTTAGGAAGCAGTCCTGATAAGGCCCATTGTCCCCAGATCACCCACCGGCATCTTAGGCCAGACCCATTCATCTGGCGACCTGCCCTACCCTGGCATGCCTGGA
>NW_007754377.1:7340-8027 GCF_000696425.1 Galeopterus variegatus
GATCCGAACCCAGGGCCTTGGTGTTATCAGCACTGCACTCTCCCGAGTGAGCCACGGGCCGACCCTATTTTTATTTTTTTTAAGGACTATATCAGCACATCCTATTTGCAACGTGGGCTGGGGCAGTTCCTAAAGACTGGCTGTAGTCTATTGTATTTGCTTCCTCTTTGAACCCAGTCAAATCAAGATAGTGAAGCCAAAAGAGATGAGTGGGCACAGGAGAGATGCTGAAATGGCACTTTGGCACTACAAAAAAGCAAATGCATTTTGAAAAGACACTAACAGATCTTTAGGCCAGTGAGGCCTTATTTGGGGGGAACTCTTTGGGCTCCCTTCTGAGCCCCATACTTTCCATTGATTTTTTAAATGACCCATGCTCTTTGCAGAAAATTTGGAAAACAGAAAAATGCAAAGAAACACAATGTATGTATGCATATATACACATATATAAATGCACACACAACTCATAATTGTCTTAAGACAATTATTGAGATAATTGTTATTAGTGTTGGGGTATGTTTTACTCCAGTCTCACTTCTTGTGAAGTTGAGGCCATACTAGACATAAATTTTATATCTTTGTTGTTTTAATTAGCATTATATCACAGGCATTTTTTTCAAGAAAAACTTTTTTTTTTTTTTTTTTTCAAAAGATGACCGGTAAGGGGATCTTAACCCTTGACTTGGT
>NW_007754378.1:0-472 GCF_000696425.1 Galeopterus variegatus
GCAGATGCTCTCAGTGCTCTGCTGGTGTCCACTTCTCCAATTCCAGGCAGATCAGCTGCCTGTGTGCTTTCACTCCCTGGAAGCCAACACTTGCAGCTCTTGGCCGGGGGGCTGCCCTCGGGCAGCTGGAATTTGCTCTGCTGGTTCACACACAGCAGGTGGTGCCCGGGAATTTACACGAGTGCAGTGCGGGCTGCCCTTAAATAATGACCAGCTGGTGTGGGGGCATGAATGCCTGTTTCTGGGCAGAGAAACGCTGGGGGACGAGTCCATGGTCTGTCTCTAGAGCTCTCTGCAGGACTGACCTAGGCCACCCTCCGTGGATCTTTACTTTCTTCCCTTCCATGTCCCACTTCCCCATTCACCCAGGTTTTTCCTGGGTACTGCTTACTCTCGAATCAACCCTTTGTCAGGAGTCCCCACTCAGGGTATGCTTCTGAGGAACCCAACCTAAGAGCCATATAAGGGACTC
>NW_007754378.1:5803-8027 GCF_000696425.1 Galeopterus variegatus
GCTATTGAGTACCTGAAATGTAGTGCTTCCAGGAATTGAGTTTTCATGATAATTAATTAAAATTTAAATTTGAACGGCTGTATGTTGCCAGGGGCTCTGTCTAGACAGCAGGTTCTAGGCCTTCCTGGTCTTCCTGTCTTCATCGGCTGAGCACAATCTGGGTGGCTCTTCTTTGCCCACCCTCTCTGATCTTAACCTGTTCCCTGGCCTCACAAAAATACAAAGAAGTATTTTAAAATTTAATTATTTTATTTTTTACTTAAGTGTTTAATAATTTCATTTTCCTTATCTCTCTTTTCTGACATTATGGAGCTCATTATTTCTGCCTCTGATAATAAAGTGCCTGATGAGAAAAGTGAGAAACATCTCTTTGGACCTCATTACAAAACTATTATCCTTAAATTAAAACGCAACCCCCCTTTTCCTTTAGCGTTGTGCTGTTCGCCTTTCATTGCTCCCTTCTTCCCACACCAGCAGTTGCCTCCAGCAAACCCTGCTCCTCTGGAGTTCTTCTCCAGTGGTGCATCAACTTGTTGGGGCCACCGTCCTGCCTTAATGAGCCAGGCTCTCGCCTTGAATCTTCTCAGACAGATGCACCTTATTACCCCACATCTGGTAAAGCCACCCTGAAGGGTGGGCCACCGTCCCCACCCCTCCTGAGGGCTATTTCCACGCTCTCCCTCCTCCTCCTTCCTGTAAGACCACTGTATCTCCTCTCATTCCCATGGCTCACTGAAGTCTTTGGTACCTTGTCTGTAGACTTACTTTTTATGACAAGACCCATACCGTCCAGATGTTTTCATCAGCCACGAGGAGGACACAGCTCAGACTTGACTCCCTTCCCCACTCTGTCCCCTGACCTTGAGGATGTGCACCTCATTGCACCAGCTGACATCTGTCAGCTATCCTCGAATGGCCATCACTCAAAAGGACACTCAAGAAATTCTGAAGCTGCACACGTCCCAATCTCTGATTTCCACCTCCTAATAATCTCCTTCATTTCCACTCAGATTCAGCTACTGCATCTGCTGTTTGATCCATGGAGACTTCCAGGCTCCAACACTTATCTTTCCCTCCATCAATACACAGCTTAGAGTGTGTCATCTATCATTTCAATTGCTCACTTGCCAATAATTTCCACTCCCTTTCTTCACTGCTCTCTATCACTCTCACCTGGCTCCACTCCAACCCTGGTTCAATTGAACCGCCTGATTTACTTTTCACATTCCTGCACTCTAACATGCTGCTGGAAAGTCACACTGTCAACTGCTGGTGTCCTTGAATTCATGGTTCTCCAACCTCAGCAGGGCCATCAGTACCACCAGACAGCCCCACTGTGCTCCCCAGCTGCTCTCCACCCCTTCTCCAGGCAGGCCTCGGTCTTCTGGGGGAGCTGCTCCAGCCCGTGGTTTCAGTGACGATCTGTGAGTTGCTGAAGCCTGAGTCTTTGTCTCTGGCACAAATCTCTCTCCTACCGTCCTGGATGATATCCAAGCTCCCCTTGGATGTCCCACAGATATGTCAAGTGCACTGTGTCCAAAATGATATCCAGCCTCTTCCTCAACAGAGCTGCTTCCCTCCGCACCCCCAGTTTTAGTGGATCACGTAGCTGACACGCGGCACACACCACAGAATTCCAGCTGCAGCACTGGCCCCGTTCTTCTCTCTGATATCACCAGGTTTTTTCAGTGGTCTACATTTCTCTCCACATGTCTCATCTTCTCACCCCAACTTTTACTATAGTCCAGATCACAATAATTTTAACAGAACTCCCACCCCTCTCTGCTGTGCTCTTGGTCAGACTCAGGCACTAAATTATCTTTCAGGCATTATCTTTCTCAGAAGCAAAAGTTTTTACATCCTTGACTGAAATTCCTCAGTGATCCTCTTCGCCTTCAGAATTAAGTTCACATTCTGAACGCTGCAGCCCCTGACTCTGGCTTATCTTTCTGGTCTCAATATCTGCTTCTCCCTCCTCCCTTTAACTCCAAAAACAACAAGCAGGTCACACCAAGCCCTTTCCTTTCCTCGTCTGGGACACCCCCTCTCTTGCTTTCTTGGCCTCGCGCTCCTCACACTGCCAGGAGTAGCTTTACTCTCTGTTTGTTCCTGGGGGTGCTTATTAGCACCTACTTATGAAAATTAGCAGCGCTAGGCCGGCCCGGTGGCGCACTGGATAAGTGCGCCGCTTGGGAGTGCAGTGGCGCTCCCGCCGAGGGTTCGG
>NW_007754379.1:0-1655 GCF_000696425.1 Galeopterus variegatus
CTTAGTGGTTTACACTGTTATGCGGGGCTGAAGAGATACTCTTCTTCAGGGCCAGCTGGAAGTAATAGGTAACAAAATCTAGAAGGCCAGAAGTAATACAAAGTAAAATTCAGTTGAGTGCGCATAGCCTGCTACCTCGTATGAAATAGTATTTAATTTGTCTCACTTAATTTTGGAGACAGGGCAGCAGGCTGGCTGCACAGGCATGTTTTGAAGGTACTGTCACAAACCCCTACCTTTGAAGTGGGGTGCATTATGCCTCCTCACCAGGGACCTGAACACACCCTCTGAAGGGTTTACCCTTTGGGTGACAAAGAGCGCTGAGGTTTGACAGCGTGCTGTCTACTCTTTAGGACCCTGCCTTGGATAATCACTGTTTGGGTCAGTAGAGGATTGTGCAGACAGAAGACTCGGGTTCTATTTCTAGGTCCTGCACTTACTAGTTCTTTCACCTTGGGCAAGTCACTTTAATTTGCTAGGCTTCCATGTTCTCATAGTACTTTGAACCAGGTGAAATTGCTGATATTTGTTTTCTCTAGCGAGGGGATCACTGTGTCTTTTCACTCATTTTGGTAAAGTTTGTGAATTCTTGCTCATTCCTTTCCCCTTGCCACCATGACAATTATCAGGTAAGTCCTTATATCTAGGGAAGACTTTTATTAGCGTGAAGTTAATTAAGAACATGTGTGTTTCTGACACTTATCATTACAGTGAGTGAAAATTAATTTTTTCAAGTCCAGTGAAATTTTGTAAAGCAAGAAGCTTTTACCTCTTATAGCAAGACATGTGAAGAATTATGAGAAATAATTTGCTGTATTTCTGGAACAGATGCATTTAATGACAGGTCAGATGAGCAAAAATGGCTATAAATCTAATATTAATACAGGATTTCTCAAATGGTAACAAATGGGACAATATGGTTTATAAGCAATGTTTTGATTTTAGGTCATTTAAAATATTCAGACTTAATTCTTCTTGTTTCATTTTACGTCTTGCTTTTTTTTCCAGCTTCCTCCAAAACTTCATATGCTAGAGATCTCTCCTCCAACTACTCCGTGCTTATCTCCAATTCAAAATCAGTTTATTTTTCATCAGTAAAGATCAATGCTACAACTCTGATTAATGTGGGCATTGGTGTGCACACGTGCATGTGCACAGGAATTTTAAGATGATTTTCTGCAGAGTCATCTTTTGTGACTATTTTTCAAGCCTTTACTATGACAAGCCATGGTGTTCTGAATACATTATTTCATGGCTGAAGCAGGCATTTGCCTTTCAATATTATACATGGTAACTTGTATAAGCCAGACAGATAGACTTCTAGTGACAATACAATCTGTCTTATACATGAGATTTTGAACCTCTGTTTTAAAGTCTCATTAAGCTCATGGCTATGGAATCTATAACCTGTTTTTAGTTATACTGAAAATAATCTTTGGTGTATTTTTAAAACTGTATCTTTCTAAATATTTTCACCAGCATTGTTGTTTCTTGGAATCACATGTTATATTTCAGTTTAATGATTACAATTATAGAAAGCAACATGCTTTTTTTTCACTAGAAAATTAATATAAAATCCAGATCTCAGATATCAAGTTTTCCCATCTTTTTCCAGTATACCATGTGGTAAGAGAAGATTTCATATTGCGTTTCTG
>NW_007754379.1:7388-8027 GCF_000696425.1 Galeopterus variegatus
AGCGCCGCCGTGCTCCTAAGCGGCGCACTGTAGCAGTGCGCCACCGGGCCGGCCCTCAACAAGCATTACTTTAAATGTAGAAATACAAGAGACTTTCTAAAAGAAACAGGTATAATATGAACATACTTCACCATTGCTGCTAAAATTATTTATCATTTTAATAATATGATTCTTATTAAATATTAAGAAAAAATAATATAGAAAGTATAATTGCTAGACCTCAAAATCTTTAGTATGTTATTAAAAATGAACTAGGAAGAGAAACATTGTGGTAAATGTGTGCACTAGCAAGGAAAATAAAATGCTGTTGTGTAAGATTATGACTAAAGACATGAAAGGTAAGTAAAAATAATACACTAACTGTCAATGGCAGAAAATAGGAGACAAAAGAGCTGCAAGTTAAGAAATGACAAGTTACTACTGCAATATTAAAACTTAAAATTAGTTGACTATAATTTGCAAAGAAAGAACATAGTTTCTGTAATAAATACGTTACTATTCCTGTTATTACCACTGGAAGCTACATTAATTAGACACTGATATACTCCAAGCATAAATTATTTCTAATGCACATTATGCCTTGCATGGTAGATGTTATTGTCTCCTATTTACCTGTGAGAAACAGAGGGTTCGGCCTGG
>NW_007754380.1:0-3152 GCF_000696425.1 Galeopterus variegatus
TAACTGAATATTCACAATTTTTCAAATGTTAACTGAGCTTCTACCGTGTGCCAGGCATTCTAGGGGCTAAGGACACATCAGTGAACAAATCAGACATAAATCCCTGCTGTTGTGGGGCTTAGGTCTAGTTCATGAAGAGAGAGAATAAACATAGTACAAACCTATGCTATGGAAAAAATGGAGTAGGATTAAAGATTGGGAGTATTAATTTATAAAATATTTTCTCATGTTTCTATCACCTTCCCATGTTCTTAGTAGNAAGACAAAAAGGAAAAAAAAAAAAAAAAACAAGATGATCAGTAAGGGGATCTTAACCCTTGACTTGGTGTTGTCAGCACCAGGCTATCCCAAGTGAGCTAACCGGCCATCCCTATATAGGAATCCGAACCTGTGGCTGAACCTGTGGTGGCCAGCACCACACTCTCTCCCAAGTGAGCCACAGGCCAGCCCCGGGGCTAAGTTTTTAATTCATAAAACTTGGAGACCACAATTCAGGCTTCAAGGAGTTTTGGGGGGACATAATTCATTTCATTACAATTAGTAACATTTATTTATTTAAGAGTTTACCAAACATTTGAACTTTACCAAACTTTTGCATATTAGGTTTAACTGTATGTAATTGCTGTTTTTTTATGGCCAAAGGCAGTTTGAAATTGGCAATTCCATATGTTCCACCTATTGTTTTTGTCAGTCCTCACAATAACACAGTGAATTAGGTGGTGGTTGTACCTATTTTATAAATGAGTAGTGTAGTATTTTAGATGGAGCTTGGACACTGGGGGATTTAGTTAATTTTTACAGAAAGATAGGAAGAAAAGAGTGGGGGGTGGTTGGAAGAAAGGAAGGTAGAGTGGTTTAGCAGCTGCTGAGACCTGGAGTAGAATCCTGGCTTCACCTCCTGGTAGCTTTGTGACCTCCAGCAAATCCTTGAACTTTGTGTCTCTCAGTTTTCTCATTTGAAAACAGGGAGTAATAAAATCTCTTTCATAATGTTGTGGAAGGATTGGATTATAAGTGGGTGGAAATCATTTTTTATAATACTGGCAGACACTAAGCAACTCATTAGAGTTGCTGGTGGTAATAGATCCTTCGGTCAGTATATTTCAAACCAAATCCTTTTCTCCCTCTTCTAACCATAGTATTTCTATAAAACACACAAAAAATATTTTAAAAATGCCACTGGTAAATTAATGACCCTGGACACAATTAGGGATTCTTTCCCTACAGGTAAAGCTTTCATCGAACTCTGGTGGTGTGCTGTGTGAGTGGGTGGAACCGTGGAGATGCACCAACTTCTGTTTGGGTTTCAGGGTAATCGTGGGGCGAACCTCCTAAATGGATAGTGCACCCAGCCATTCTTCTCCCTTCCATTCCTCTGGTGCCTGCCGTCTCTGATTTTATGGCATCTTGTCCTCTCCTTCAGGTGACTCCCCCCCTCCTGTGTCCTTCCTGGTGGAGGGGATGTGATTGTCAGAGCGGAAAATGCTGCGTGGGTAGTCCTTTGTGCTGCTGGACCACATGATGGGCTGAAAGAGCTGCTTGTGGGAAAGGGCTGCCATCCTGAGCACACCCTCTTGGATTTTTCTGCAGCCAGCGAGTCTGTCCAAGGAGCAGTGGGCCTTGGGCTGCAAACTGCTTCAACATCAGTAAACCCCTGGACCAGCCTATCTCTCTTAGGAAAAACCTCGCCTCGGGGTAGGGCTTGAGAGGGAGCAGTGAAGGCGTGAAGAAAGTATTTTCCTCTTTTTCCCATTAAACTCTTGGCAAGAAAGCATGTTCTTCATTCCTGTCACCTGGATCAGCAGCAAGTTCCCAAGGTGAACCTCAAGGCATCATCCTTGCTCCGTCATACTTCACCTTTTCTGGCTGCAAACAATTTTGCTTCTCTAGTTGAGGGAGCCTCTAATAACTGAAGGTGGTGAATAGGTGGTGGGGAGTATGATTTTGTAGAAATACAGCTCTAAATAAAAACACAGGGGAAAAACAGGAAGCTTGTCAAAAGGGAAGAGCTATAATAAAGCATTTTACCTTTATTGACATTGAGGAAACCTCCCCTTTAGCTCAACACTTGATTTGTAAAATACTACATGGTATAGCTATATGGTGGAGTATTATATAGCCTTTAACAATGATGTAGCTGAAGTACCTTTATTAAGGAAGCGTGATTAAGATATATGGTGAAGATGAAACACAGCAGATTATAATTCAATACATGAACCATTTTTATAAAAATACATGTTATCTTTATATAAACATAGGTATAGATACAGAAAAAACATTTGGAATGGTATCCACATGGTGTAGGTGGTTGGATCATGAGTGTTTATATTTTCTTCCTTTTGCTCATATGTATTTTCAAATTTTTGCTGCAATCGACACGTTTTACTCATGTAATCAGGGTGAAAAAAGGTGTAGGGGGCTGGGGCACCTCATTTACTGCCCAGGTCCTCCCTTTTTACCCAGTTGTTCAGCATATTACAGGAGGGTCTCCAGGGACTGGGCACCTTGGCAGAGATTGCANATTTTTATAAAAATACATGTTATCTTTATATAAACATAGGTATAGATACAGAAAAAACATTTGGAATGGTATCCACATGGTGTAGGTGGTTGGATCATGAGTGTTTATATTTTCTTCCTTTTGCTCATATGTATTTTCAAATTTTTGCTGCAATCGACACGTTTTACTCATGTAATCAGGGTGAAAAAAGGTGTAGGGGGCTGGGGCACCTCATTTACTGCCCAGGTCCTCCCTTTTTACCCAGTTGTTCAGCATATTACAGGAGGGTCTCCAGGGACTGGGCACCTTGGCAGAGATTGCAGTGCACACAGCAGCCCCATCTCTGCCTTCACAGAGCTGACATTTTAGTGAGAGGTTTGTTTTTTACTTTTTAATTTTTAGGTTTTTTAAAAAAATTTTTTAAAGATGACCGGTAATGGGCCGGCCCGGGTGGCGCACTGGATAGTGCGCCGCTTGGGAAGCGCGGCGGCGCTCCCGCCGAGGGTTCGGATCCCACATACAGACCGGTTCCCGCTCACTGGCTGAGCGAGGCACGGGAGCAAGGCCGAGGCTTGCGATCCCGTTGCCGGTCCCCGGTCCGGTACGGGGGCAACACTGAGGGTTGCGATCCCTTGCTGGACACGGAAAAAAG
>NW_007754380.1:3906-5715 GCF_000696425.1 Galeopterus variegatus
CACCAAAACTCCTAGCTTCTGATAATGTCTTAAAATCTTTTTACATTTGGGCCGGCCCGGTGGCGCACTGGATGGTGCGCCGCTTGGGAAGCGCGGCGGCGCTCCCGCCGAGGGTTCGGATCCCACATACAGACCGGCTCCCGCTCACTGGCTGAGCGAGGCACGGGAGCAACGCCGAGGCTTGCGATCCCGTTGCCGGTCCCCGGTCCGGTACGGGGGCAACACTGAGGGTTGCGATCCCTTGCTGGACACGGAAAAAAGACAAAAAAAAAAAAAAAAAAAGATGACCGGTAAGAGGATCTTAACCCTTGACTTGGTGTCGTCAGCACCACGTTCACCCAGTGAGCTAACCGGCCATCCCTATATGGGATCTGAACCCGTGGCCTTGGTGTTATCAGCACCGCATTCGCCCAAGTGAGCCATGGGCCAGCCCAGTGAGAGGTTTTTTTAGTTAAAACATTTTTCAGCTAAAAAATTAAAACACTGTTTGTGGTAAGTGCTATGAAGGAAAAAAACAGTGGCATGCTAGGGAATGAGTGATGGGATGTGGGGGTTTGTCCGGGATGTGGGTGATGGGAGGACCTATTTGAGGAGGTGACCTTTGAACCTGAAAGCCAAGAAACAGCAGCATAAAGAGACGGGGAAGTGTATCGGATGTATAGGGAAGGAACAGCCAGTTCAAGGTGGAGGGGCCCTTCTTCCTTCCTGCAGATCACTTGAAAGGCTGGGGGAATGAGACTTGGAGCTGCCCTACTGGTGAGGAACGTGCTACATTTGGAAATGTGATATAGCTCATAGGTAGACCTTATAACTCTGGGGGAAGTATGGCCATAAGGACCACTTTATGGCTCCAGACAGATTGGTTAATGTTTTGCTAGGTAATAGGAATGTTTTGCTGGGTTTAATTTGTTGGCTTCTACTTTGGTTCATTGTGAATAGGAGCTCGGATGTCATCTTTCAATGCTGGATGAGCTTCTAGCCCTATCCAGGGGATTCCCAGGCCTCTTTCCCCTGTCCTCTTCTGTGTTCATTAAATATGCACTGGATCCTCATCCATAAGGCAACACTGGAGTCTTAGCCATTGGCCTCAAAACCCTGGCTGTGGTGGAAATGTGTGGAAGGTGCCTCTTTCCTCAGGGGTTCAGTATTCATACATCCTGTGAAAAGAAAGAGAGAAGAAGTTGACAGAACTCCCTAAATGTTCTATCACGTAGTAAGAGTGGATACATAGGCAATAGAAACCATACTCCAGGTGCTTAAACATACTGAATGATGTATTTGGGTTAAGGATGGTAGAAAGTATTGATAGAGTCTTCTCTAAGGGCAATTGGGCAACACAAATCAAGAACCATAAAAATGTTTGGATCCTTTGACCCAGTAATTCCAATCCAGGGAATCTGGGCTGAGGTCATAGTTCTTTTTTTTTTTTAAAAGAGGAGAAACAAAGATGTCTTTAACAATAGTAACAGTCAAAAATGATGTAGTGCTTTAGGGTTTAAAAGTATTTTCCTATACAGTGTTTATGAGAGCTTCACAACAGTCCCCTGAAATAGAGATTGTTATCCCCACTTCACAGGTAGGACATGGAAGTTTCGAGAGATCAAGTGAGTGGCCCTGTTGCACCCTGGCAGATCCAGGCTCTGAACTCCAGTACATACAGCCTTACCTGGTGGGTTTGGTCAGAAACTCAAGGTACACTGGCAGGAGCCAAGAAAGTATGAAGAGGGAACCAAGACTGAAAACAGTTATTGATGGGCCGGCCCGTGGCTCACTCGGGAGAGTGCGGTGCTGATAACACCAAGGCCCCGG